>NC_092259.1:17424738-17462238 GCF_036320965.1 Panulirus ornatus
GCCAACACAATGCTTCTACATCATGCATGACGCTCATGACACCGCTCTCATTCTCAATGTACCCTACCTCCCACGGTACGGTCCTGGACCACCATGGTACGGTCCTGGACCACCACGGTACGGCCCCTGGACCACCACGGTACGTCCCCTGGACCACCACGGTACGGCCCTGGACCACCACGGTACGGCCCTGGACCACCACGGTACGGCCCCTGGACCACCATGGTACGGCCCTGGACCACCATGGTACGGCCCTGGACCACCACGGTACGTCCCCTGGACCACCACGGTACGGTCCCTGGACCACCACGGTACGTCCCCTGGACCACCACGGTACGGCCCTGGACCACCACGGTACGGCCCCTGGACCACCATGGTACGGCCCTGGACCACCACGGTACGTCCCCTGGACCACCACGGTACGGTCCTGGACCACCACGGTACGGTCCTGGACCACCACGGTACGGCCCTGGACCACCATGGTACGGCCCCTGGACCACCATGGTACGGCCCTGGACCACCACGGTACGTCCCCTGGACCACCACGGTACGGTCCCTGGACCACCACGGTACGGCCCCAGGACCACCACGGTACGGCCCCAGGACCACCACGGTACGTCCCCTGGACCACCACGGTACGGCTCTGGACCAATACGGTACGGCCCCTGGACCACCACGGTACGTCCCCTGGACCACCACGGTACGGCTCTGGACCACCACGGTACGGCCCCAGGACCACCACGGTACGTCCCCTGGACCACCACGGTACGTCCCTGGACCACCACGGTACGGCCCCAGGACCACCACGATACGTCCCCTGGACCACCACGGTACGTCCCCTGGACCAATACGGTACGTCCCTGGACCACCACGGTACGTCGGTGACGACCAGCCGCCCAGCCCGGGCCACGGGGGACACAAGACACCCCGGGAACTTCACCAGGTCGTGAACTGAGGGGAAATGGGGGGGGGGGGGACCCAGCATGGGGCGCACATGTGGTAGACAACTGGCCAGGTGCTGGGAGGTTAGCAAACATTGGTATTCGTAGCTTGTGTGTCACATGACACACAAGCTTGTGTCACATGGTCCCACATGACACACGAGCTTGTGTCACATGGTGCCACATGACACACGAGTTTGTGTCACATGGTGCCACATGACACACGAGCCTGTGTCACATGGTGCCACATGACACACGAGCTTGTGTCACATGGTCCCACATGACACACGAGCTTGTGTCATATGGTGCCACATGACACACGAGCTTGTGTCACATGGTGCCACATGACACGAGCCTGTGTCACATGGTGCCACATGACACACGAGCTTGTGTCACATGGTGCCACATGACACACGAGCCTGTGTCACATGGTGCCACATGACACACGAGCTTGTGTCACATGGTGCCACATGACACACGAGCTTGTGTCACATGGTGCCACATGACACACGAGCCTGTGTCACATGGTGCCACATGACACACGAGCTTGTGTCACATGGTCCCACATGACACACGAGCTTGTGTCACATGGTGCCACATGACACACGAGCCTGTGTCACATGGTGCCACATGACACACGAGCTTGTGTCACATGGTGCCACATGACACACGAGCTTGTGTCACATGGTCCCACATGACACACGAGCTTGTGTCACATGGTGCCACATGACACACAAGCTTGTGTCACATGGTCCCACATGACACACGAGCTTGTGTCACATGGTGCCACATGACACACGAGCCTGTGTCACATGGTGCCACATGACACACGAGCTTGTGTAACATGGTGCCACATGACACACGAGCTTGTGTCACATGGTGTTACATGACACAGCCGCTTGTGTGTCACATTGTGTCACATGACAGCCGCTTGTGTCACATGGTGCCACATGACACAGCCGCTTGTGTCACATGCCCCAGCCACTTGTGTGTCACATTGCGTCACAGGTGACCAGCTGGTTGAGTGTCACATGGTTGTCCCACATGACAGGCGCTTTTTTGTCACATGGTGTTACATGACACAGCCACTTGTGTGTCACATGGTGTTACATGACACAACCGCGTATGTGTCACTTGGTGTTACATGACACAACCGCGTATGTGTCACTTGGTGTTACATGACACAACCGCGTATGTGTCTTGGTGTTACATGACACAACCGCGTATGTGTCACTCGGTGTTACATGACACAACCGCGTGTGTGTCACATGGTGTTACATGACAAAACCGCGTATGTGTCACATGGTGTTACAGGTGACAAAGCCACATGTGTGTCACGGTGTCACAGGTGACACAGCCGCTTTTGTGTCACAGAGTCACATGACACAGCCGCTTGTGTGTCAAATGGTCTCCAACCCGCTTGTGTCACATGTGTTACAGGTGATGCAGCCGCTTGTGTGTCGCACGGTTTCACAGGTGACAGCCGCTTGTGTCACACATGGTGTCATATGACACAAGCTTGTGTGTCACATGGTGCCACATGACACAGCCGCTTGTGTGTCACATGGTGTCACAGGTTCGTGAGTGGGTTGTCCCATTACAGAGTCCCCCCCCCCCCCGTGTTGTTAACATGATGGTGAGGGTAATTATGTTGTTAACATGATGGTGAGGGTAATTATGTTGTTAGCATGATGGTGAGGGTAATTATGTTGTTAACATGATGGTGAGGGTAATTATGTTGTTAACATGATGGTGAGGGTAATTATGTTGTTAACATGATGGTGAGGGTAATTATGTTGTTAACATGATGGTGAGGGTAATTATGTTGTTAGCATGATGGTGAGGGTAATTATGTTGTTAACATGATGGTGAGGGTAATTATGTTGTTAACATGATGGTGAGGGTAATTATGTTGTTAACATGATGGTGAGGGTAATTATGTTGTTAGCATGATGGTGAGGGTAATTATGTTGTTAACATGATGGTGAGGGTAATTATGTTGTTAGCATGATGGTGAGGGTAATTATGTTGTTAACATGATGGTGAGGGTAATTATGTTGTTAACATGATGGTGAGGGTAATTATGTTGTTAACATGATGGTGAGGGTAATTATGTTGTTAACATGATGGTGAGGGTAATTATGTTGTTAACATGATGGTGAGGGTAATTATGTTGTTAACATGATGGTGAGGGTAATTATGTTGTTAACATGATGGTGAGGGTAATTATGTTGTTAACATGATGGTGAGGGTAATTACTTCCTCTTTCGTTAAGTCATCTTTCCTCTTCACAATGTTCAGAGACGATATGTACGTATGTATCTATGTACGTATGAATGTATGTATGGATGTATGTATGTATGTATATGTATGTATGTATGTATGTACGTACGTACGTATGTATGTATGTATCTATGTAAGTACGTATGTATGTATGATGTATGTATATACTTATGTATGTATATATGTATGTATGTATGTATGTATGTATGTATGTATGTATGTATGTATGTGGCACCAGGTATATATATAGTGCAGCGTGTGCAGGGAACAGGTTTTTGACCAGCAAGTCATTCTTCAAGGTCGGCCATGACAGCCCTGGCCATAGGTAGGTTGTGGGGGGGGGGTGAAGGACGGGGGGGGGGGGGGGGTAAATCAAGTGGTTATATAAGCGAACTTCTCGATAAAGACTTGACCAAGATGGCCCATCAACACTTGCTTCCTAACTTCTAATATACACAGAGTGAAGCGGGCGGCCATCTGGCCTTATACACACAGTGAAGCGGGCGGCCATGTGACCTTATACACACAGTGAAGCGGGCGGCCATGTGACCTTATACACACAGTGAAGCGGGCGGCCATCTGGCCTTATACACACGGAGTGAAGCGGGTGGCCATCTGGCCTTATACACACAGTGAAGTGGGCGGCCATGTGACCTTAGTGAGTGACGTCATAGTACTGTATTATCTTGCCACCAGATATTAAGATGGTCAGTAGGTTTATAACAGTGATATAGTCTTTTGTGTTAGCTGTTGCACTCCATTCTTTGTCCCAGTTATACAGTGGCCCAACACACGACGCTGCTTGAGGCTGACCACGTCACAAAGTTTGGACTTTCAAAGTGGAACACTGAGGAAGACAGAACTGTGATGAACGAATCACTGTTAGACAGAACTGTGATGAACGAATCACTGTTAGACAGAACTGTGATGAACGAATCACTGTTAGACAGAACTGTAATGAACGAATCACTGTTAGACAGAACTGTAATGAACGAATCACTGTTAAAACGTAACAGTTGAGCAGCATTGCCACCCTTACTGGGCTGTCATGCACACACACACACACAACCAGGCACTGCGTCACCAGCAGCGTCATGAACCATCAGGTCTCCAGGTATCTGTACTGTCTGTGCCCCAGCAGATCACCTCGTCATGAACCATCAGGTCTCCAGGTATCTGTACTGTCTGTGCCCCAGCAGATCACCTCGTCATGAACCATCAGGTCTCCAGGTATCTGTACTGTCTGTGCCCCAGCAGATCACCTCGTCATGAACCATCAGGTCTCCAGGTATCTGTACTGTCTGTGCCCCAGCAGATCACCTCGTCATGAACCATCAGGTCTCCAGGTATCTGTACTGTCTGTGCCCCAGCAGATCACCTCGTCATGGACCATCAGGTCTCCAGGTATCTGTACTGTCTGTGCCCCAGCAGATCACCTCGTCATGAACCATCAGGTCTCCAGGTATCTGTACTGTCTGTGCCCCAGCAGATCACCTCGTCATGGACCATCAGGTCTCCAGGTATCTGTACTGTCTGTGCCCCAGCAGATCACCTCGTCATGAACCATCAGGTCTCCAGGTATCTGTACTGTCTGTGCCCCAGCAGATCACCTCGTCATGAACCATCAGGTCTCCAGGTATCTGTACTGTCTGTGCCCCAGCAGATCACCTCGTCATGAACCATCAGGTCTCCAGGTATCTGTACTGTCTGTGCCCCAGCAGATCACCTCGTCATGAACCATCAGGTCTCCAGGTATCTGTACTGTCTGTGCCCCAGCAGATCACCTCGTCATGGACCATCAGGTCTCCAGGTATCTGTACTGTCTGTGCCCCAGCAGATCACCTCGTCATGAACCATCAGGTCTCCAGGTATCTGTACTGTCTGTGCCCCAGCAGATCACCTCGTCATGAACCATCAGGTCTCCAGGTATCTGTACTGTCTGTGCCCCAGCAGATCACCTCGTCATGAACCATCAGGTCTCCAGGTATCTGTACTGTCTGTGCCCCAGCAGATCACCTCGTCATGAACCATCAGGTCTCCAGGTATCTGTACTGTCTGTGCCCCAGCAGATCACCTCGTCATGAACCATCAGGTCTCCAGGTATCTGTACTGTCTGTGCCCCAGCAGATCACCTCGTCATGGACCATCAGGTCTCCAGGTATCTGTACTGTCTGTGCCCCAGCAGATCACCTCGTCATGAACCATCAGGTCTCCAGGTATCTGTACTGTCTGTGCCCCAGCAGATCACCTCGTCATGGACCATCAGGTCTCCAGGTATCTGTACTATCTGTGCCCCAGCAGATCACCTCGTCATGGACCATCAGGTCTTCCGTTATCTGTCCGTCGCCATGTACTGCCTCTTAGCAGAGATAACCTTGTCATAGACCATCAGGTGGTGTTTGTTATCTCTCCTTCATGATGTGTTATCTTCCAGCAGAGAACCATCTCCTGGGTCGTCAGTTGCCTTGTTATCTTTCCTTCCCCGTGATGAACAGCATATGTTGACCACAGAAGGTTCCAGAGTAAGGCACGTGCGTGCGCGCGCGCGATCACACCCGAAGAAAACGGTAACTACGGTCAGAAGAAGAACGGGAAGTCGTGTAGTGGATGACCACAGTGTTCAACAGGTCGTCCAGACCGTGGGCTGTGCACGACCCTCCCACACGGATGGAGAGCCAGCCACGTGAAGCATCGCCCCTCCAATGAACTCTCAGCCCATTTTCTTTCGTAGAAGGACACGATTCAATTTATCATCTTCAGTTGACATAGAACATGGGAGACGTCCCTGACGTGCAGAGAACGTTACTGTGGTTCTCACGTTGGGAGAACCTCCGCCCGGGACACCAGTACCCACCAGAAGGTTACGTGTCCTGGACACCAGCAGGTGTGGTCGTAAGTGAGGGTCGTACCTGGGTCGGTGGACACCAGCAGGTGTGGTCGTAAGTGAGGGTCGTAGCTGGGTCGGTGGACACCAGCAGGTGTGGTCGTAAGTGAGGGCCGTAGCTGGGTCGGTGGACACCAGCAGGTGTGGTCGTAAGTGAGGGGTCGTAGCTGGGTCGGTGGACACCAGCAGGTGTGGTCGTAAGTGAGGGTCGTAGCTGGGTCGGTGGACACCAGCAGGTGTGGTCGTAAGTGAGGGTCGTAGCTGGGTCGGTGGACACCAGCAGGTGTGGTCGTAAGTGAGGGTCGTAGCTGGGTCGGTGGACACCAGCAGATGTGGTCGTAAGTGAGGGTCGTAGCTGGGTCGATGGACACCAGCAGGTGTGGTCGTAAGTGAGGGTCGTAGCTGGGTCGGTGGACACCAGCAGGAGTGGTCGTAAGTGAGGGTCGTAGCTGGGTCGATGGACACCAGCAGGTGTGGTCGTAAGTGAGGGTCGTAGCTGGGTCGATGGACACCAGCAGGTGTGGTCGTAAGTGAGGGTCGTAGCTGGGTCGATGGACACCAGCAGGTGTGGTCGTAAGTGAGGGTCGTAGCTGGGTCGGTGGCGTCCACAGGAGCCAGGTGCAGCTGGACCTGCCAGAAATCACCCGGGGGACCAAACCTTGACACTTTTTCTGCTGAGTCCACCACTGCCGAGTGCCACCACTGCCGACTGCCACCACTGCCGACTGCCACCACTGCCGACTGCCACCACTGCCGACTGCCACCACTGCCGAGTGCCACCACTGCCACAGTGCCACCACTGCCGACTGCCACCACTGCCGAGTGCCACCACTGCCACAGTCCCACCACTGCTACAGTCCCACCACTGCCGAGTGCCACCACTGCCACAGTGCCACCACTGCCGAGTGCCACCACTGCCGAGTGCCACCACTGCCACAGTCCCACCACTGCCACAGTCCCACCACTGCCGAGTGCCACCACTGCCACATTGCCACCACTGCCACAGTGCCACCACTGCCACTGCCACCACTGCCGAGTGCCACCACTGCCACAGTGCCACCACTGCCACAGTCCCACCACTGCCACAGTGCCACCACTGCCACTGCCACCACTGCCGAGTGCCACCACTGCCACAGTCCCACCACTGCCACAGTCCCACCACTGCCGAGTGCCACCACTGCCGAGTGCCACCACTGCCGAGTGCCACCACTGCCGAGTGCCACCACTGCCACAGTAGTCATGATAAGCTCTTGCATCATCACCAGACGAGCCATGACCGAGCGGCGTCCCGCTAGGTGGCGGTATGTCACCGACGCGGTTCTACAACTGACACAGCAGACGACGCCTCACCTGCAGAAGGCAACATGAACACGGACCTCTGCCACCCTGACGAGGCCACACACATCATAGCAGCCGTGGGCACACAGGCCCTACATGTGAGGCGACCACACACACACACACACACCAGACCGGGGAGTTAAAATGTAAACAAGAAGTCGACATGTGGAGGTGTAGGAGGTGGAGGACCTGAGCCAGCCAGGGCAGGTGCCTCGGTAGGTGACCAGACCATCGTCAGTGTCTGGTAGATGTGGACACATTCTTCCCTCTCCCCGAGTGATGATCACCTTCTCCCCAGTCCCCTCCCCATACTGGCCTTCTCCCCGGTCCCCAACCCCACCCACCACCTACCTGCCTTTCCCTGACTGACCTACTCGTAGGACCCCACCCCACCTACCAGCACCCCCCCCCCTCCCCCGACAAGAACTACTCCCCACTTCTCGCCCCAACCATGTAGCCTCCCCATACTGACCTTCTCCCCAGTCCCCACCCCATCCATTTACCCCCCACAGTGTTCATCATGGGAGTATGTACAGGACACAGGAAGTTCGTCATGAACAAGAACTGCTCAGACGGTGTACATACTGAACAAAATGTACATCTGAACATGTACATACTGAACAACATGTACATACTGAACATGTACATCTGAACAGCGTGTACATACTGAACAACATGTACATACTGAACAACATTTACATCTGAACAGCGTGTACATACTGAACAACATGTACATACTGAACATGTACATCTGAACAGCGTGTACATACTGAACAACATGTACATACTGAACAACATGTACATACTGAACAACATGTACATCTGAACAGCGTGTACATACTGAACAACATGTACATACTGAACAACATGTACATACTGAACAACATGTACATCTGAACAGCATGTACATACTGAACATGTACATACTGAACAACATGTACATCTGAACAGCGTGTACATACTGAACAACATGTACATACTGAACAACATGTACATCTGAACAGCATGTACATACTGAACAACATGTACATACTGAACAACATGTACATACTGAACATGTACACACTGAACAGCATGTACATCTGAACAGCATGTACATACTGAACAACATGTACATACTGAACAACATGTACACACTGAACAACATGTACATCTGAACAACATGTACATACTGAACAACATGTACATCTGAACATGTACATACTGAACAACATGTACATCTGAACAGCATGTACACACTGAACAACATGTACATACTGAACAACATGTACACACTGAACAACATGTACATCTGAACAACATGTACATACTGAACAACATGTACATCTGAACAACATGTACATACTGAACAACATGTACATCTGAACAACATGTACATACTGAACAACATGTACATCTGAACAGCATGTACATACTGAACAACATGTACATCTGAACAACATGTACATACTGAACAACATGTACATCTGAACAACATGTACATACTGAACAACATGTACATCTGAACAGCATGTACATACTGAACAACATGTACATCTGAACAACATGTACATACTGAACAACATGTACATCTGAACAACATGTACATACTGAACAACATGTACATCTGAACAACATGTACATACTGAACAACATGTACATCTGAACAACATGTACATACTGAACAACATGTACATCTGAACAGCATGTACATACTGAACAACATGTACATCTGAACAACATGTACATACTGAACAACATGTACATCTGAACAGCATGTACATACTGAACAACATGTACATCTGAACAACATGTACATACTGAACAACATGTACATCTGAACAGCATGTACATCTGAACAACATGTACATACTGAACAACATGTACATCTGAACTGCAGGAGATGGAGGGTATGACCACCACACACGAGACGAACTAGTCATGTGTTTAACATTAGGTCTTTGGGCAAGACATGACCTTACTGATGTCGAGGTCAGTACAGGTCATAGGTCATGATGACCACCATACACGCTCGCTGCTCAGAGTTACCTGAAGTCTGAACATATGATTCTATGTAGATATATGTTCTGAACGTCTCTTTTTAGTGTGCAAAATGGCTATATATGTAGCGCTATTAAGGCAAACACAAAGACGAACATTACAGTCATCGGTCCAGCCTACCTCCTTCTTGGCTCCACCCCCCCCCCTCCCCCATGACCAAGACAGATCCAGCACCATTCCTGGAAGAGACGCAGGTGCTCCCGGCTGTGAACCTGGCTCATTCCTGGAATGATTGGGAGATCATTCCAGAAGAGACATCGCAGTTGCTCTGGGTGAAAGAAAAATACGTAAGTTATTTGTAAAAAAAACAAAAAAGATATTTTGAACTTAAGAAACTCGTATATTTTGAATATAAGTGTAAAAGCTTATAGAGGATCTTAGAGCGAGCCACATCTGTTGCTAGAACATTAATGTCTCGGGCGATGAATTGTGGCACGGCTAATGTTGCTCCAGTTAACTGAAGTGATGCCGAGAGAAGAGATTGTGGGAGTTAAAGTCTGTAACATTAACAAGTTTGCTTGACTGAAGGGTGAGGGAGCGCCGGGCCCTGCGCCGTCTAGACAGAGTTATGGTTGTGGTTGTATTTATATATCAAGCGTCATCATGGACTCGTCTCCAACACCTCAGAGTTTTGCCGGATCTGACCTGAACACCTTCCTGCTCACACTTTGCTTTTATGTCTGCAAATACGACTAGGGCAACTGAGTGCCCTAATGGGGAGGTGATAACAAGTAGTGATGATGTGAGAAGGAGATGGAATGAGTATTTTGAAGGTCTGTTGAATGTGTTTGATGATAGAGTGGCAGATATAGGGTGTTTTGGTCGAGGTGGTGGTGTGCAAAGTGAGAGGGTTAGGGAAAATGATTTGGTAAACAGGGAAGAGGTAGTAAAAGCTTTGCAGAAGATGAAAGCCGGCAAGGCGGCAGGTTTGGATGGTATTGCAGTGGAATTTATTAAAAAAAAGGGGGTGACTGTATTGTTGACTGGTTGGTGAGGTTATTTAATGTATGTATGATTCATGGTATGAGGATTGGCGGAATGCTTGCATAGTGCCATTGTACAAAGGCAAAGAGGACAAAGGTGAGTGCTCAAATTACAGAGGTATAAGTTTGTTGGTATTCCTGGTAAATTATATGGGAGGGTATTGATTGAGAGGGTGAAGGCATGTACAGAGCATCAGATTGGGGAAGAGCAGTGTGGTTTCAGAAGTGGTAGAGGATGTGTGGACCAGGTGTTTGCTTTGAAGAATGTATGTGAAAAATACTTAGAAATGCAAATGGATTTGTATGTAGCATTTATGGATCTGAAGATGGCATATGAAAGAGTTGATAGAGATGCTCTGTGGAAGGTATTGAGAATATATGGTGTGGGAGGAAAGTTGTTAGAAGCAGTGAAAAGCTTTTATCGAGGATGTAAGGCATGTGTACGTGTAGGAAGAGAGGAAAGTGATTGGTTCTCAGTGAATGTAGGTTTGCGGCAGGGGTATGTGATGCCTCCATGGTTGTTTAATTTGTTTATGGATGAGGTTGTTAGGGAGGTGAATGCAAGAGTTTTGGAAAGAGGGGCAAGTATGCAGTCTGTTGTAGATAAGAGAGCTCGGGAAGTGAGTCAGTTGTTCGCTGATGATACAGCGCTGGTGGCTGATTCATGTGAGAAACTGCAGAGACTGGTGACTGAGTTTGTTTGGTAAAGTGTGTGAAAGAAGAAAGCTGAGAGTAACTGTGAATAAGAGCAAGGTTATTAGGTACAGTAGAGTTGAGGGTCAAGTCAATTGGGAGGTAAGTCTGAATGTAGAAAAACTGGAGGAAGTGAAGTGTTTTAGATATCTGGGAGTGGATTTGGCAGCGGATGGAACCATGGAAGCGGAAGTGAATCATAGGGTGGGGGAGAGGGCGAAAGTTCTGGAAGCGTTGAAGAATGTTTGGAAGTCGAGAACATTATCTCGGAAAGCAAAAATAGGTATGTTTGAAGGAATAGTGGTTCCAACAATGTTGTATGGTTGCTAGGCGTGGGCTATGGATAGAGTTGTGCGGAGGAGGGTGGATGTGCTGGAAATGAGATGTTTGAGGGTAATATGTGGTGTGAGGTGGTTTGATCGAGTAAGCAATAATAGGGTAAGAGAGATGTGTGGAAATAAAAAGAGTGTGGTTGAGAGAGCAGAAGAGGGTGTTTTGTAATGGTTTGGTCACATGGAGAGAATGAGTGAGGAAAGTTTGACCAAGAGGATATATGTGTCAGAGGTGGAGGGAACGAGAAGAGGGAGACTAAATTGGAGGTGGAAAGATGGAATGAAGAAGATTTTGAGTGATCGGGGCCTGAACATGCAGGAGGGTGAAAGGCGTGCAAGGAATAGAGTGAATTGGAACGATGTGGTATACCAGGGTCGACGTGCTGTCAATGGATTGAACCTGGGCATGTGAAGCGTCTGGGGTAAACCATGGAAAGTTCTGTGGGGCCGGGATGTGGAAAGGGAGCTGTGGTTTCGGTGCATTATTACATGACAGCTAGAGACTGAGTGTGAACGAATGGGGCCTTTGTTGTCTTTTCCTAGCGCTACCTCGCACACATGAGGGGGGGAGGGGGAGGTGGTTATTTCATGTGTGGCGAGGTGGCGATGGGAACGAATGAAAGGCAGCAAGTATGAATTATGTACATGTGTATATATGTATATGTCTGTGTGTTTGTATATATGTATACGGTGAGATGCATAGGTATGTATATTTGCATGTGTGGACGTGTATGTGGGTGGGTTGGGCCATTCTTTCGTCTGTTTCCTTGCGCTATCTCGCTAACGCGGGAGACATCGAGAGAGCAAATGAAATATATATATATATGTATATATATATATTTTTTTTTTTTTTTTTTTTTTTTTTTATACTTTGTCGCTGTCTCCCGCGTTTGCGAGGTAGCGCAAGGAAACAGACGAAAGAAATGGCCCAACCCCCCCCCCCCCCAATACACATGTACATACACACGTCCACACACGCAAATATACATACCTACACACCTTTCCATGGTTTACCCCAGACGCTTCACATGCCCTGATTCACTCCACTGACAGCACGTCAACCCCTGTATACCACATCGCTCCAATTCACTCTATTCCTTGCCCTCCTTACACCCTCCTGCATGTTCAGGCCCCGATCACACAAAATCTTTTTCACTCCATCTTTCCACCTCCAATTTGGTCTCCCTCTTCTCCTCGTTCCCTCCACCTCCGACACATATATCCTCTTGGTCAATCTTTCCTCACTCATTCTCTCCATGTGACCAAACCATTTCAAAACACCCTCTTCTGCTCTCTCAACCACGCTCTTTTTATTTCCACACATCTCTCTTACCCTTACGTTACTTACTCGATCAAACCACCTCACACCACACATTGTCCTCAAACATCTCATTTCCAGCACATCCATCCTCCTGCGCACAACTCTATCCATAGCCCACGCCTCGCAACCATACAACATTGTTGGAACCACTATTCCTTCAAACATACCCATTTTTGCTTTCCGAGATACTGTTCTCGACTTCCACACATTTTTCAAGGCTCCCAAAATTTTCGCCCCCTCCCCCACCCTATGATCCACTTCCGCTTCCATGGTTCCATCCGCTGACAGATCCACTCCCAGATATCTAAAACACCTCACTTCCTCCAGTTTTTCTCCATTCAAACTCACCTCCCAATTGACTTGACCCTCAACCCTACTGTACCCAATAACCTTGCTCTTATTCACATTTACTCTTAACTTTCTTCTTCCACACACTTTACCAAACTCAGTCACCAGCTTCTGCAGTTTCTCACATGAATCAGCCACCAGCGCTGTATCATCAGCGAACAACAACTGACTCACTTCCCAAGCTCTCTCATCCCCAACAGACTTCATACTTGCCCCTCTTTCCAGGACTCTTGCATTTACCTCCCTAACAACCCCATCCATAAACAAATTAAACAACCATGGAGACATCACACACCCCTGCCGCAAACCTACATTCACTGAGAACCAATCACTTTCCTCTCTTCCTACACGTACACATGCCTTACATCCTCGATAAAAACTTTTCACTGCTTCTAACAACTTGCCTCCCACACCATATATTCTTAATACCTTCCACAGAGCATCTCTATCAACTCTATCATATGCCTTCTCCAGAAATCCTCCCCTCCTTGTATTAACTTTCTAAAATGGGATATATATATATATATATATATATATATATATATATATATATATATATATATATATATATATATATATATCTTTTTTTCTTTTTTTCGTCCTATTCGCCATTTCCCGCACTAGCGAGGTAGCGTTATCAACAGAGGACTGGGCCTTAGAGGGAATATCCTCACCTGGCCCCCTTCTCTGTTCCTTCTTTTGGAAAATTAAAAAAAAAAAAAAAAAGAGAGGGGAGGATTTCCAGCCACCCGCTCCCTTCCCTTTTAGTCGCCTTCTACGACACGCAGGGAATACATGGGAAGTATTCTTTCTCCCCTATCCCCAGGGAAAATATATATATATATATATATATATATATATATATATATATATATATATATATATATATATATATATATATATATATATATATATAATAAGTCCACAAGAAAATGAAAAACAAGTTCCCAAGTGCACTTTCATGTAATGATCATATCATCAGGGGAGATACAAGTTTAAGATATAGAACGACCAGTTGATATACATTTAAAAGACGTAGTTAAGATGCCATTGGTAATCAAGTGTTACCGGATGGTGGTGTTCGGGTCTGGCATCATGTCTCTCATGAATATTATTATGTGAACAAGAAAGGGAACTGTTTACATGTTTTGCCTACAGTAAAGATATCCAGTTTGTGCAGATCTTCACTTATATTAATGTTACATTTCTTTGTGTATTTAATAACAGAAGATTCATTGATATTTCTCGTGGTCAAGGAGTTACAGTCAGTCACTGAGGTAACGTAACTCCAGTCAGTACAATGGGCCTAATTTACAGTATGATTAAACAAAGCAATTGATTATTGTCCCGTTCTTTGCCTAAGTGTAGCACAAAGATCCTTACCAATCTGCCCAACATAAAACATATCACAATTTCTACATGGCATTCTGTAAAAACATCCTGCAGAACTTTCTGGTGAGTTCCTGACTAAGAAATCCTTTACAATATTGTTGTTGCTGAAGGCAATGTTTACTTACATTAAAGGATTTAATCAACCTTGGAAGTAATGTAAAATTATCACTAAAAGGGAGATGTAAAAGATTGTTGGTATCAAAGGAAGGTTTGGGTTTAACACTATTAAATGATTTCTTTGCCAACTTAAGAGACTGATCAATGACAGATCAGGAGACTTTAACTTGGATCCAGTAACATATATCTTCTCAAACTCATCATCAGTAAACTCTGGACAACTTATACGTAATGCCCTAAAGAACGTAGACTGGAATGATGATAGACAGAGAAGACGGAAGAAAAAGGAAGGAACAAATGAGAGGTCAAGTAAGACAAGGGATGTTAGAGGAAACATAAGAGAAAGATCAGATGAAAAAGTTATAAAGAGAAACTTTGTATTTTATTGAATTCTTATCTTTCTCTTATTTTTCCAACATCATCTCGGTCTTCCTTGATCTCTTATTTATACTTTCCTTCCTTCCTTCCCTCAATAACTCATTCTCACGACCTCTTCTTCTTTCCTTCCTTCAATAACTCATTCTCACGACCTCTTCTTCCTTCCTTCCTTCAATAATTCATTCTCACGACCTCCTCTTCCTTCCTTCCTTCAATAACTCATTCTCACGACCTCTTCTTCCTTCCTTCCTTCCTTCAGTAACTCATTCTCACGACCTCGTCTTTCCTTCCTTCCTTCAGTAAATCATTCTCACGACCTCGTCTTCCTTCCTTCCTTCCTTCCTTCCTTCCTTCAATAACTCATTCTCACGACCTCTTCTTCCTTCCTTCCTTCAATAACACATTCTTACGACCTCGTCTTCCTTCCTTCCTTCCTTCCTTCAATAACTCATTCTCACGACCTCTTCCTTCCTTCCTTCCTTCCTTCATCTCTCTCCTCTTTCGTCCACATCAGCGTTGGCTAACCTCCCACCTTCTTCAATAGTGTCTCTTAAGCCTTTGCATTCAATTGATGTTGATTTCTTGAGTACGACCCTTGACCACGATGGTACGACCCTTGACCACGATGGTACGACCCTTGACCACGATGGTACGACCCTTGACCACGATGGTACGACGCTTGAGCACGAGGGTACGACCCTTGACCACGATGGTACGACGCTTGACTACGATGGTACGACCCTTGACCACGATGGTACGACCCTTGACCACGATGGTACGACGCTTGAGCACGAGGGTACGACCCTTGACCACGATGGTACGACGCTTGAGCACGAGGGTACGACCCTTGACCACGATGGTACGACCCTTGACCACGATGGTACGACGCTTGAGCACGAGGGTACGACCCTTGACCACGATGGTACGACCCTTGACCACAACGGTACGACGCTTGACCACGATGGTACGACGCTTGACCACGATGGTACGACCCTTGACCACGATGGTACGACCCTTGACCACGATGGTACGACGCTTGACCACGATGGTACGACCCTTGACCACGATGGTACGACCCTTGACCACGATGGTACGACGCTTGAGCACGATGGTACGACGCTTGACCACGATGGTACGACGCTTGACCACGATGGTACGACCCTTGACCACGATGGTACGACCCTTGACCACGATGGTACGACCCTTGACCACAACGGTACGACGCTTGACCACGATGGTACGACCCTTGACCACGATGGTACGACCCTTGACCACGATGGTACGACGCTTGAGCACGATGGTACGACGCTTGACCACGATGGTACGACCCTTGACCACGATGGTACGACCCTTGACCACGATGGTACGACCCTTGACCACGATGGTACGACGCTTGACCACGATGGTACGACCCTTGACCACGATGGTACGACCCTTGACCACGATGGTACGACGCTTGAGCACGAGGGTACGACCCTTGACCACGATGGTACGACCCTTGACCACGATGGTACGACGCTTGAGCACGAGGGTACGACCCTTGACCACGATGGTACGACGCTTGACCACGATGGTACGACCCTTGACCACGATGGTACGACCCTTGACCACGATGGTACGACGCTTGAGCACGAGGGTACGACCCTTGACCACGATGGTACGACGCTTGAGCACGAGGGTACGACCCTTGACCACGATGGTACGACGCTTGAGCACGAGGGTACGACCCTTGACCACGATGGTACGACGCCTGAGCACGAGGGTACGACCCTTGACCACGATGGTACGACGCTTGACCACAACGGTACGACGCTTGACCACGATGGTACGACGCTTGACCACGATGGTACGACGCTTGACCACAACGGTACGACCCTTGACCACGATGGTACGACCCTTGACCACGATGGTACGACGCTTGACCACGATGGTACGACGCTTGACCACGATGGTACGACGCTTGACCACAACGGTACGACGCTTGACCACGATGGTACGACCCTTGACCACGATGGTACGACCCTTGACCACGATGGTACGACGCTTGACCACGATGGTACGACGCTTGACCACAACGGTACGACGCTTGACCACGATGGTACGACCCTTGACCACGATGGTACGACCCTTGACCACGATGGTACGACCCTTGACCACGATGGTACGACCCTTGACCACGATGGTACGACCCTTGACCACGATGGTACGACGCTTGAGCACGAGGGTACGACCCTTGACCACGATGGTACGACGCTTGACCACAACGGTACGACGCTTGACCACGATGGTACGACGCTTGACCACGATGGTACGACGCTTGACCACAACGGTACGACGCTTGACCACGATGGTACGACGCTTGAGCACGATGGTACGACGCTTGAGCACGAGGGTACGACCCTTGACCACGATGGTACGACCCTTGACCACGAGGGTACGACGCTTGAGCACGATGGTACGACGCTTGAGCACGAGGGTACGACCCTTGACCACGACAGTACGACGCTTGAGCACGAGGGTACGACCCTTGAGCACGAGGGTACGACCCTTGACCACGACAGTACGACGCTTGACCACGAGGGTACGACCCTTGACCACGACAGTACGACGCTTGACCACGATGGTACGACGCTTGAGCACGAGGGTACGACCCTTGACCACGACAGTACGACGCTTGAGCACGAGGGTACGACCCTTGACCACGACAGTACGACGCTTGAGCACGAGGGTACGGCCCTTGAGCACGAGGGTACGACCCTTGACCACGACAGTACGACGCTTGAGCACGAGGGTACGACCCTTGACCACGACAGTACGACGCTTGAGCACGAGGGTACGACCCTTGACCACGACAGTACGACGCTTGAGCACGAGGGTACGACCCTTGAGCACGGCATGGCGAGCCTTGGGTATGAGGGCGTTACTTCTGGCCGGATCGTTACGGGTCACAGTTAAGGTTAAGGGCTAATGGCTCGTACCGTCGTGCTCCAGGGCCGTACCGTCGTGCTACAGGGCTCGTACCGTCGTGGTCAAGTGTCGTACCATCGTGGTCAGGGGCCGTACCGTCGTGCTCCAGGGCTCGTGCCGTCGTGCTCCAGGGCCGTACCGTCGTGCTCCAGGGCCGTACCGTCGTGCTACAGGGCCGCACCGTCGTAATCCAGGGCCGTACCGACGTGCTTCAGGGCTCGTACCGTCGTGGTCAAGGGCCGTACCGTCGTGCTCCAGGGCTCGTGCCGTCGTGCTCCAGGGCCGTACCGTCGTGGTCAAGGGTCGTACCTTCGTGCTCCAGGGTCGTACCGTCGTCGTGGTCAAGGGTCGTACCTTCGTGCTCCAGGGTCGTACCGTCGTGCACCAGGATCGTACCGTCGTGCTCCAGGGTCGTACCGTCGTGCTCGTGTCGTACCGTCGTGCTCGTGTCGTACCTTCGTGGTCCAGGGTCATACCGTTGTGCTCCTGGGTCGTTACGTCGAGCACCAGGATCGTACCGTCGTGTTCCAGGGTCGTACCTTCGTGCTCAAGTGTCGTACCGTCGAGCTCAAGTGTCGTACCGTCGTGCTCGTGTCGTACCTTCGTGGCCCAGGGCCGTACCGTCGTGGTCAAGGGTCGTACCGTCGTGCTCCAGGGTCGTACCGTCGTGCATCAGGATCGTACCGTCGTGCTCCAGGGTTGTACCGTCGTGCTCAAGTGTCGTACCTTCGTGGTCCAGGGTCGTACCGTCGTGGTCCAGGGTCGTACCGTCGTGCTCAAGTGTTGTACCTTCGTGGTCCAGGGTCGTACCGCCGTCGTCCAGGGTCGTACCGTCGTTGTCAAGTGTCGTAACGCCGTACAAGACGGGGTGTGTGTAGTGGTTAGTGAGGCTTGGGTACGAGGTATGTTGGAGGAGGTGGTTAGCAAGTCTTCGTTACCGTTCACGTGGAAAAAGAAAATGTTGTAGTGTAAGGTGGACGATATTGTAGTGGGAGGTGGACGATGTTGTAGTGGGAGGTGGACGATGTTGTAGTGGGAGGTGGACGATGTTGTAGTGGGAGGTGGACGATGTTGTCGTGCTGGGTGGACGATGTTGTCGTGCGAGGTGGACGATGTTGTAGTTGGAGGTGGACGATGTTGTAGTGGGAGGTGGACGATGTTGTAGTGCTAGGTGGACGATGTTGTAGTGCTAGGTGGACGATGTTGTAGTGCGAGGTGGACGATGTTGTAGTGGGAGGTGGACGATGTTGTAGTGGGAGGTGGACGATGTTGTAGTGGGAGGTGGACGATGTTGTAGTGGGAGGTGGACGATGTTGTCGTGCGAGGTGGACGATGTTGTAGTGGGAGGTGGAAGATGTAGTGCGAGGTGGACGATGTTGTAGTGGGAGGTGGAAGATGTAGTGCGAGGTGGAAGATGTAGTGCGAGTTGGAAGATGTTGTAGTGCGAGGTGGACGATGTTGTAGTGCGAGGTGGACGATGTTGTAGTGGGAGGTGGAAGATGGATATGTTGTTTACAGGGTGTTGTAAACAACGCCTGGCGTTACCGGACTCCGCCTGCTTGTGGTTTACGCCGCAGGTGAGGAAGGTCATTTGGGCAAGGTTGTGATCATCAGTGTATCATCTCGCCCCACAGGACTTTCATAGTTTCCCTGCTGCTGATAGTAGCGCATCCGAGGATGTACGATAATGCATCTCTCTTACCCTTACATTACTTACTCGATCAAACCACCTCACACCACTTATTGTCCTCAAACATCTCATTTCCAGCACATCCACCCTCCTGCGCACAACTCTATCCATAGCCCACGCCTCGCAACCATACAACATTGTTGGAACCACTATTCCTTCAAACATACCCATTTTTGCTTTCCCAGAAAATGTTCTCGACTTCCACACATTCTTCAACGCTCCCAGAACCTTCGCCCCCTCCCCCACCCTGTGACTCACTTCCATTTCCATGGTTCCATCCGCTGCCAAAACCACTCCCAGATATTTAAAACACTTCACTTCCTCCAGTTTTTCTCCATTCAAACTTACCTCCCATTTAACTTGTCCCTCAACCCTACGGTACCTAATAACCTTGCTCTTATTCACATTTACTCTTAACTTTCTTCTTTCACAACTTTACCAAACTCAGTCACCAACTTTTGCAGTTTCTCACATGAATCAGCCACCAGCGCTGCATCATCAGCAAACCACAACTGACTCACTTCCCAAGCCTTCTCATCCACAACAGACTGCATACTTGCCCTTCTATCTATCCAAAACTCTTGCATTCACCTCCCTAACAATCCCATCCATAATTAAATTAAACAACCATGGAGACATCACGCACCCCTGCCGCAAACCTACATTCACTGAGAACCAATCACTTTCCTCTCTTCCTACACGTACACATGCCTTACATCCTCGATAAAAACTTTTCACTGCTTCTAACAACTTGCCTCCCACACCATATATTCTTAATACCTTCCACAGAGCATCTCTATCAACTCTATCATATGCCTTCTTCAGATCCATAAATGCTACATACAAATCCATTTGCTTTTCCAAGTATTTCTCACATACATTCTTCAAAGCAAACACCTAATCCACACATCCTCTACCACTTCTGAAACCACACTGTTCTTCCCCAATCTGATGCTCTGTACATGCCTTCACCCTCTCAATCAATACCCTCCCATATAATTTCCCAGGAATACTCAACAAACTTATACCTCTGTAATTTGAACACTCACCTTTATCCCCTTTGCCTTTGTACAATGGCACTATGCACGCATTCCGCCAATCCTCAGGCACCTCACCATGAATCATTTATTTATTTATTTATTTATTTTGCTTTGTCGCTGTCTCCCGCGTTAGCGAGGTAGCGCAAAGAAACAGACGAAAGAACTGCCCAACCTACCCACATGCACATGTATGTACATACACGTCCACTCACGCAAATATACATACCTATACATCTTAACGTATACAGACATATACATATATATACATATATACACATGAACATAATTCATACTGTCTGCCCTTATTCATTTCCATCGCCACCTCGCCACACATGAAATAACAACCCCCTCCCCCCATGTGTGCGAGGTAGCGCTAGGAAAAGACAACAAAGGCCCCATTCATTCACACTCAGTCTCTAGCTGTCATGTGTAATGCACCGAAACCACAGCTCCCTATCCACACCCAGGCCCGACAAAACTTTCTATGATTTACCCCAGACGCTTCACATGCCCTAGTTCAATCCATTGACAGCACGTCGACCCCGGTATACCACATCGTTCCAGTTCACTCTATTCCTTGCACGCCTTTCACCCTCCTGCATGTTCACGCCCCGATCGCTCAAAATCTTTTTCACTCCACCTTTCCACCTCCAATTTGGTCTCCCACTTCTCCTCGTTCCCTCCACCTCTGACACATATATCCTTTGGTCAATCTTTCCTCACTCATTCTCTCCATGTGACCAAACCATTTCAAAACACCCTCTTCTGCTCTCTCAACCACACTCTTTTTATTTCCACACATCTCTCTTACCCTTACGTTACTTACTCGATCAAACCACCTCACACCACATATTGTCCTCAAACATCTCATTTACAACACATCCACCTTCCTCCGCATAACCCACGCCTCACAACCATATAAGATTGTTAGAACCACTATATATGATAAGTTCAAACATGTGTTCTATGAAAAATGTTCTTAAAAGTAACCATTTTAGGAATATGTTTTCATCATTGGTATTCTAGTGATCTTTAACACAGTCATTGTTATGTTGGCTGGCGGCCGCGGGGCATGTGATGTGCGTGTGTGTGTCATCACCGTGTACTTGTGTGTGTGTGTGTGTGTGTGTGTGTGTGTGTGTGCCAGTCATGGTGTGTACGTATTTGGTCCTCAGTGTCACCATGGAGGAGTTCCGGCCAGCGTGGCCAGGCTGGAGGTGGGTCGTGCTGCTGTGTGGGCGGGGCGCCTCCCCCGACACGCCCAGCCCAGCCTCATGCATGATGATCCAGCCCTCTGGAAGTTGTACGTCTGATGTTGTGATTGTAAGTGTGATGTTGTGATTGTAAGTGTGATGTTGTGATTGTAAGTGTGATGTTATGATTGTAGTTGTGATGTTGTGATTGTAGTTGTGATGTAATGATCGAAAGTGTGATGTTATGATTGTGGTTGTGATTTTATGATTGTAGTTGTGCTGTTATGATTGTAGTTGTGATGTTATTATTGTACGTGTGATGTTATGATTATAGTTGTGGTGTTATGATTATAGTTGTGATGTTATGAGCCTTGGGGTTGTGGCTGGGCTGATAGCCGCTGGTGGAGCGAGCAGTGGTTTGAGCCCCACGACAATATGTCATCAGGGAAGCGGAGGAAAGTTGGGTCAGGAAGTGTTGACCTCGTCAAGGGTCGAGGATGGTAATGACCCTGGAGGGTTGTTGACCTACTGGTGTGTCGGGGGGGGGGGGGGGGGTGAGGTGTCCATGGAACAGTATGGTAGGCTGCCATGTATGGACCATGGGGGTAGGGGGTGAGGACAGGTGTGGACCATGGGTGGAGGGGGTGAGGACAGGTGTGGACCATGGGGGTAGGGGTGAGGACAGGTGTGGACCATGGGGGTAGGGGGTGAGGACAGGTGTGGACCATGGGGGTAGGGGGTGAGGACAGGTGTGGACCATGGGGGTAGGGGGTGAGGACAGGTGTGGACCATGGGGGTAGGGGGTGAGGACAGGTGTGCACATTTAGCACATCTGTCAGTGGAATATTGGTCACCATGCCACGTTTTCTTCCAGCCAATGCTGAATCCTCTCTTTCATTTCTTTAAGAATTTGTCTTAACTCTAGATGTGGGGGGTCTGGATTCTTAAAGGCTCCTGCAGTCCGAGGCTGCGCTGCTTCCAGTAGCAAGGAAACGTGGACTCCTTTGGGGCGAGAAGTTCGTTGTGGAGGCTCCTCTGCCAGTGAGACAGCCTCGCCGAAGCTGACTTATTACTCGCGCTGTCACCTCGCTCAAGCGAAGTCCAGTGGACTGATTTTCTGCATATATATATATATATATATATATATATATATATATATATATATATATATATATATATATATATATATATTTTATATATATATATATATATATATATATATATATATATATATATATATATATATATATATATATATATATATATATATATATATATATATAAAAGGAAAGTAAAATCCCACAGTAGGATTTCATATTATATTGATCATGTAATCTGTGTGTGTATGTAGCAGGACATGTTTGGTGGAGACAATCCACCTCATCATCAGTACTTAACAAAGTGATTCAAACCCCAACATCACACTTGGTTCCCGCCGTCCAACACCAATCGTTCTAGGCCCAGCATTGTCTGCTGTCTGGTCGTAAGGTAGAGTGATATAGGGGGGTCAGGTGGCGGGGGTTGACCTGGGCAGCTGGGTGTGTTATGAACAACAATTTTTATGTTGTTCATGTTTTATCAATTCTCTCATAATGATTTGGTTAATGATAGGATGGGCTTTGAAATTGCCTTGGGATAAATTATAGTTCTTAGTATTAGCAGTTAAGACAGATTCAATGACGTTACGTGTGGCATAATCAGCAGAGGGGAATGGAATAACGGGATTTTCATGATGTATGAACTGATCATTTTCATGATGTATAAAGTGATCATTTTCATGATGTATGAAGTGATCATTTTCATGATGTGTGAAGTGATCATTTTCATGATGTATGAAGTGATCATTTTTATGATGTATGATCATTTTCACGATGAATGATGAAGTGATCATTTTCATGATGTATGATGAAGTGATCATTTTCACGATGAATGATGAAGTGATCATTTTCATGATGTATGATGAAGTGATCATTTTCACGATGAATGATGAAGTGATCATTTTCATGATGTATGATGAAGTGATCATTTTCATGATGTATGATGAAGTGATCATTTTCATGATGTATGATGAAGTGATCATTTTCATGATGTATGATGAAGTGATCATTTTCATGATGTATGATGAAGTGATCATTTTCATGATGTATGATGAAGTGATCATTTTCACGATGAATGATGAAGTGATCATTTTCATGATGTATGATGAAGTGATCATTTTCAAGATGTATGAAGTGATCATTTTTATGATGTATGATCATTTTCATGATGAATGATGAAGTGATCATTTTCATGATGTATGATGAAATGATCATTTTCATGATGTATGATCATTTTCATGATGTATGATGAAGTGATCATTTTCATGATGTATGATGAAGTGATCATTTTCATGATGTATGATGAAATGATCATTTTCATGATGTATGATCATTTTCATGATGTATGATGAAGTGATCATTTTCATGATGTATGATCATTTTCATGATGTATGATGAAGTGATCATTTTCATGATGTATGATGAAGTGATCATTTTCATGATGTATGATCATTTTCATGATGTATGATGAAGTGATCATTTTCATGATGTATGATGAAGTGATCATTTTCATGATGTATGATGAAGTGATCATTTTCATGATGTATGATGAAGTGATCATTTTCATGATGTATGATGAAGTGATCATTTTCATGATGTATGATGAAGTGATCATTTTCATGATGTATGATGAGGTGATCATTTTCATGACAATGCCTAGTGATCACATTGTTGTGGTCATACGTACGTAACGTGTGACCATGCCAGTAACATCTCTCCGTTACAGTCTTGCTCGTCTGGCCTACATCAATATGTTTACATGACTTGCATTTGACGGTGTAAACACTCCCACTTGTTGCATGATTTGGCCTACACTAAGGTCTTGCTGATGGTGTTATTGCAAGTGTTGCAGGTGTTATGAGTGTTGTAGGTGTTGCAAGTGTTGCAAATGTAGCAACAGTGACAAGTGTTGCAAATGTTGCAAGTGTTATAATTGTTGCAAGTTTTGCATGTGTTACAAGTGTTGCAAGTGTTGCAGGTGTTGCTGGTGTTACCAGTGTTTCAAGTGTTGTTAGCAGGAGACGTGTGGTTACTGCCCAACACACCACAGCTGACGAGGCTGTCCCATGACTTTACCGTCAGCCGCTGGTGCATGACTGTACCGTCAGGAGCTGGTGCATGACTGTACCGTCAGCCGCTGGTGCATGACTGTACCGTCAGCAGCTGGTGCATGACTGTACCGTCAGCCGCTGGTGCATGACTGTACCGTCAGCCGCTGGTGCATGACTGTACCGTCAGCAGCTGGTGCATGAATGTACCGTCAGCCGGTGGTGCATGACTGTACCGTCAGCCGCTGGTGCATGACTGTACCGTCAGGAGCTGGTATATGACTGTACCGTCAGGAGCTGGTGCATGACTGTACCGTCAGGAGCTGGTGCATGACTGTACCGTCAGGAGCTGGTGCATGACTGTACCGTCAGGAGCTGGTGCATGACTGTACCGTCAGGAGCTGGTGCATGACTGTACCGTCAGGAGCTGGTGCATGACTGTACCGTCAGGAGCTGGTGCATGACCGATCAACAGGTGGGCGTGGCCAACCAGCTCCCTTCCCTCACCCCATCCTCCTAGCCTCCAGTACGCACCCTCCCCCCCCCCCACATCACCAGGCGTGGGGAGGGGAGGGGAGGGGAGGGAGGCGTGGGGAGAGGAGGGGTGGTGGGGGGTGCGGGGAGAAAGTGAGGGAGAAAAGTGATGGAAGCAGGCGCAGCAGAGCTGTTGTGATGTGGCAGCCCAGCACGATGGTGTGGGCAGGCAGTACTTACCCACCACTAGTACTTACTTACGATTAGTACTTACCGACGTGTGCTTACTTTCGAGTACTTACCGACGAGTATTTGCGAGTACTTACCGACGAGTGCTTACTTACCGACAAGTACTTACGAACGAGTGCTTACTTACCGACGGATAGTTACGAGTACTTACGGCGATAGTTTGCGAGTGAGTGTGTGAGAGGAAATACTTGTTCAAGTCACTTAACAACAGACGGACAGGCTAACTGTCACGTCAGGAAGGAGCCAAGTACTTGCCTCAGCTAACCTGGGGTACCTGTCTGCAGGTGATAACTTGTGAACAGTTGCTCCGATCATACAAGGGATTGAGTCGTCCTTGTATGGAGTACTGCTCTCACATCTGGGATGGTTCTAGCTCTGCATCCTTACCCAACACAGTTGAGTTGAAAGCAGTCCGACTTATAAACTGTCCCAGGCTAACTACCAAACTTGACCCCCTTGCCCAACGCCACAATGGTGGTTCACTTTCCTTCTTCTATACTATGGTATTACTTTGGTTTTTGCTCCCGAGAACTGGCTTCTTGCGTGCCCCCACCACTAGCTAGACCACGCGATACTTGGCAAGCTGCTGCTTCACACGATTACTGTGTGGCCATCAGCAACTCATGGTTAGGCCGTTTTGATACCTGCTTCTTTCCCTACATGTCGAAGCTTTGGAACTCTCAACCCTCTCATGGCTTTCCCATTTGCTGTGACCTGACACATTTCAAAAGACAAGTTTGATACTTCCAAAGTTCGTAAATACTTTCTCTTGTCTCATCTTTTTCCTTCATAAACTTTTACACTTCAGTTAAGACTCGTCCTTGATGTGGAGAAAAAAGAAGAACGATGAGTCGCGCGAGTTAAGGTGTTGTTATGTTTGATGTGTGAGATAGTGGGAGGTGAGGTAGTGGTGAGAGGTGAGGCCCAGCACACACTCCACGACGTGTTCTGTCCACAGTGTTGAGAGAGGAATGTGGGGGGGGGGGCATCATCCAAAGCAGGTTTTTATCTGGACCATTTCAGCCTCGAGTTTATCCTTGAGGTGAACCTTGAAGACATACAGAGATAAGAGTCATCCCCACCTCACCTGTGCACACTCTTCTACCTAACCTAACCTAACCTAACCTAACCTAACCTAATTCACCTAACTAAACCTAACCTAACCTCACCTCACCTCACCTCACCTAACCTAACCTAACCTAACCTAACCTAACCTAAACTACTCTAACCTAACCTAACCTAACCTAACCTAACCTAACTTAACTTAACTTAACTTAACTTAACCTAACCTAACCTAACCTAACCTAAACTACTCTAACCTAACCTAACCTAACCCAACCTAACCTAACCTAACTTAACCTAAGCTAACCTAACCTAACCTAACCTAACCTAACCTAACCTAACCTAACTTAACTTAACTTAACTTAACTTAACCTAACCTAACCTAACCTAACTTAACCTAACCTAACCTAAACTAACCTAACCTAACCTAACTTAACCTAACCTAACCTAACCTAACCTAACCTAACCTAACTTAACCTAACCTAACCTAACCTAACCTAGCTAACCTAACCTAACCTAACCTAACTTAACCTAACCTAACCTAACCTAACGTAAGGTGTTGTAACAGCGGAGTTGTGTGTGTTTCTGTTTTCCTGGCTGCTGCTGCTGCAGTTGTCCTCACACTCGGTCGCTGGTTAAATGTGTTTTCATGGCAGCGACGGTTTCCTCATGCCTCACGCTTGTACCCTGGGTCGTGTGTAGGTCACAAGCGAGGGTCGTGTGCGGGTCACAAGCGTGGGTCGTGTGTGGGTTACTAGCGTGGGTCGTGTGTGGGCCCGTGGTGCTGGGCAGGACGTGTGGGTATGTGGTGCTGGGCAGGACGTGTGGGTACGTGGTGTTGGGTAGACCGTGTGGGTACGTGGTGCTGGGCAGGCTGTGTGGGTGCTGGGTAGGCCGTGTGGGTACGTGATGTTGGGTAGGCCGTGTGGGTACGTGGTGCTGGGCAGGCTGTGTGGGTGCTGGGTAGGCCGTGTGGGTACGTGGTGTTGGGTAGGCCGTGTGGGTACGTGGTGCTGGGCAGGCTGTGTGGGTGCTGGGTAGGCCGTGTGGGTACGTCGTGTTGGGCAGGCCGTGTACCTCAACCCTACTGTACCTAATAACCTTACTCTTATTCACATTTACGCTCAGCTTTCCTCTTTCACACACTTTACCAAACTCAGTCTCCAGCTTCTGCAGTTTCTCACATGAATCAGCCACCAGCGCTGTCTCATCAGCGATCAACAACTGACTCACTTCCCAAGCTCTCTCATCCACAACAGACTGCATACTTGCCCCTCTTTCCAAAACTCTTGCATTCACCTCCCTAACAACCCCATCCATAAACAAATTAAACAACCATGGAGACATCACACACCCCTGCCGCAAACCTACATTCACTGAGAACCAATCACTTTCCTCTCTTCCTCGATAAAAACTTTTCACTGCTTCTAACAACTTGCCTCCCACATCATATACCCTTGATACTTTCCACAGAGCATCTCTATCAACTCTATCATAAGCCTTCTCCAAATCCATAAATGCTACATACAAATCCATTTGCTTTTCTAAGTATTTCTCACATACATTCTTCAAAGGAAACACCTGATCCACACATCCTCTACCACTTTTGAAACCACACTGCTCTTCCCCAATCTGATGCTCTGTACATGCCTTCACCCTCTCAATCAATACCCTCCCATATAATTTACCAGGAATACTCAACAAACTTATACCTCTGTAATTTGAGCACTCACTCTTATCCCCTTTGCCTTTGTACAGTGGCACTATGCAAGCATTCCGCCAATCCTCAGGCACCTCACCATGAGTCATACATACATTAAATAACCTTACCAACTAGTCAACAATACAGTCACCCCCTTTTTTAATAAATTCCACTGCAATACCATCCAAACCCGCTGCCTTGCCGGCTTTCATCTTCCGCAAAGCTTTTACTACCTCTTCTCTGTTTACCAAATCATTTTCCCTAACCCTCTCACTTTGCACACCACCTCGACCACAACCCCTATATCTGCCACTCTATCATCAAACACATTCAACAAACCTTCAAAATACTCACTCCATATCCTTCTCACATCACCACTACTTGTTATCACCTCCCCATTAGCCCCCTTCACTGAAGTTCCCATTTGTTCCCTTGTCTTACGCACTTTATTTACCTCCTTCCAAAACATCTTTTTATTCTCTCTAAAATTTAATGATACTCTCTCACCCCAACTCTGATTTGCCCTCTTTTTCACCTCTTGCACCTTTCTCTTGACCTCCTGCCTCTTTCTTTTATACATATCCCACTCATTTGCATTATTTCCCTGCAAAAATCATCCAAATGCCTCTCTCTTCTCTTTCACTAACAATCTTACTTCTTCATCCCACCACTCACTGCCCTTTCTAATCTGCCCACCTCCCACGCTTCTCATGCCACAAGCATCTTTTGCGCAAGCCATCACTGCTTCCCTGAATACATCCCATTCCTCCTCCACTCCCCTTACGTCCTTTGTTCTCGCCTTTTTCCATTCTGTACTCAGTCTCTCCTGGTACTTCCTCGCACAAGTCTCCTTCCCAAGCTCACTTACTCTCACCACTCTCTTCACTCCAACATTCTCTCTTCTTTTCTGAAAACCTCTACAAATGTTCACCTTCGCCTCCACAAGATAATGATCAGACATCCCTCCAGTTGCACCTCCCAGCACATTAACATCCAAAAGTCTCTCTTTCGCGCGCCTATCAATTAACACATAATCCAATAACGCTCTCTGGCCATCTCTCCTACTTACATACGTATACTTATGTATATCTCTCTTTTTAAACCAGGTATTCCCAATCACCAGTCCTTTTTCAGCACATAAATCTACAAGCTCTTCACCATTTCCATTTACAACATTGAACACCGCATGTATACCAATTATTCCCTCAACTGCCACATTACTCACCTTTGCATTCAAATCACCCAACACTATAACCCGGTCTCGTGCATCAAAACCACTAACACACTCATCAGTTGCTCCCAAAACACTTGCCTCTCATGATCTTTCTTCTCATTCCCAGGTGCATATGCACCAATAATCACCCATCTCTCTCCATCAACTTTCAGTTTTACCCTTATCAATCTAGAGTTTACTTTTTTTCACTCTATCACATACTCCCACCACTCCTGTTTCAGGAGTAGTGCTACTCCTTCCCTTGCTCTTGTCCTCTCACTAACTCCTGACTTTACTCCCATTTCCAAACCACTCTTCCCCTTTACCCTTGAGCTTCGTTTCACTCAGAGCCAAAACATCCAGGTTCCTTTCATCAAACATACTACCTATCTCTCCTTTTTTCTCATCTTGGTTACATCCACACACATTTAGACACCCCAATCTGAGCCTTCGAGGAGGATGAGCACTCCCCGCATGACTCCTTCTTCTGTTTCCCCTTTTAGAAAGTTAAAATACAAGGAGGGGAGGGTTTTTAGCCCCCCGCTCCCGTCCCCTCTAGTCGCCTTCTACGACACGCGAGGAATGCGTGGGAAGTATTCTTTCTCCCCTATCCCCAGGGATAATATATAATATATATATATATATATATATATATATATATATATATATATATATATATATATATATATATATATATATACTTCTCAGTTGTTAGTAGTAGTAGTTACTAGATATTATCATTTGATGGTTAGGTTAGGTTAGGTTAGGTTAGGTTAGGTGATGCTACCAAGGGGGACCACAACCCTGGTGTAAGTATGACCTCCTGATATAACCATCTGTGACCCAGCTGGGACAGTGGAGTGTGACTACTCACTCACCTGTAGGCTCGGGTACCTGGCCTAGGCTGGTGTGTGGTACAACTCCCTCCACGTAGCACACGCACGCACGCACGCGCGGCTTGTTAAGGGTTACATTGCAACGGTGAACGTCCCCAGGTATTTGTATCTGTTGTTATATCTGTTGTGATGACGTCGTCCGGCCCTGGGCGAAGCCTGCGAACCAAGGAGAAATGTGGGGTTGACCCAAGGAATTAATTCGTAATCCTTTTATCCCTCTAGTTCGTAGTGAAAAACATTTATTCACAATTAATGTTCACTGATGAGTTTATTCACATCGAATGTTCACTTGAGATTATGTAGTGAGACGGACATGTACACATGACTGGGAGAATCTCTGGCCAGGTCTGTTATTAATGGCCATGATCCCGGACATGGACGTCCCTGGTAGGTTAGGTCGAGTCAGTGTGGTGGTCGGCCAGACCCTAGTGGTTACTGCAGTACTCACCACCACACATGTGTTCTGGTGTTACCTTCCTCCACTGAACCATCTGGTTCTGTTCCAGGCTCCGGAAGGCCTGGCTGACCCCTTCGTGCGGCCCACGTCACTGGTGCGTCCATGTTATGCGTCAAGTTTTGCGTCGATGTTATGCGTCGATGCTATGCGTCAGTGTAACGCGTGGATGTCATGAATCGATGGTATATGTCGATGTTATGCGTCGACATTATGCTTCAATGTCATGCGTCGATATGCGTCCATGCCATGCGTCGATGTTATGCGTCGGTCATGCGTTGGTGTTATGCGTCGATGCCATGCGTCGGTTATGCGTCGGTGTTGTGCGTCGATTTCATGTTTCGATTTTATGCGTTTATGTCATGCATCGATGTCATGCGCCGGTGTTATGCGTCGGTGTTATGCGTCGATGTCATGCGTCGGTGTTATGCGTCGATGTCATGCGTCGATGTTATGCGTCGATGTCATGCGTCGATGTTATGCGTCGATGTCATGCGTCGATGTTATGCGTCGATGTCATGCGTCGATGTCATGCGTCGGTGTTATGCGTCGATGTCATGCGTCGATGTTATGCGTCGATGTCATGCGTCGATGTCATGCGTCGATGTCATGCGTCGGTGTTATGCGTCGATGTCATGTGTCGATGTTATGCGTCGGTGTTATGCGTCGGTGGTATGCGTCGGTGTTATGCGTCGATGTTATGCATCGGTGTTATGCGTCGATGTCATGCGTCGGTGTTATGCGTCGATGTCATGCGTCGGTGTTATGCGTCGGTGTTATGTGTCGATGTCATGCGTCGGTGTTATGCGTCGATGTCATGCGTTATGCGTGGATGTCATGCGTCGATGTTATGCGTCGATGTCATGCGTCGGTGTTATGCGTCGATGTCATGCGTTATGCGTGGATGTCATGCGTCGATGTTATGCGTCGATGTCATGCGTCGGTGTTATGCGTCGATGTCATGCGTTATGCGTGGATGTCATGCGTCGATGTTATGCGTCGATGTCATGCGTCGGTGTTATGCGTCGATGTCATGCGTTATGCGTGGATGTCATGCGTCGGTGTTATGCGTCGATGTCATGCGTCGGTGTTATGCGTCGATGTCATGCGTTATGCGTGGATGTCATGCGTCGGTGTTATGCGTCGATGTCATGCGTCGGTGTTATGCGTCGATGTCATGCGTTATGCGTGGATGTCATGCGTCGATGTTATGCGTCGATGTCATGCGTCGGTGTTTTGCGTGGATGCACTGCTGATGTTGGAGCGTCGAGTGCTGGGGTACGAGGGTGGTGTGGGCAGGGGATGGCCTCCCGTATGATGGCATGCCGCTGAGTGCAACACCTCGCCCAGACACGGCCCAGGTGACGGCCCAGACACGGCCCAGGTGACGGCCCAGACACGGCCCAGACACGGCCCAGGTGACGGCCCAGACACGGCCCAGGTGACGGCCCAGGTGACGGCCCAGGTGACGCGTTCAGTTTTTCCTGAAGCTTCGAGTAATGAAGGCGAGGTGCGGGTTGGTCAGGCACGAGGGTATGTGCGGGTGCCTGCTGAACTGGACGTGTTCGTCACATGATCACGTGATGTCGTCATCATGACCTTCCCCTCTGTGGTCGCCCTCGCTGAAGGGTGAGGGGTGAGGGAGGAGTGAGGGGAGGCGCGGAACCCAGAGTGGGTGGGAGTGGCATCTCTCTCTCTCTCTCTCTCTCTCTCTCTCTCTCTCTCTCTCTCTCTCTCTCTCTCTCTCTCTCTCTCTCCCCCCCTGACTCTAGGGGAACGTGGTTGTCTATAATTCCAAGATTCTGTCTGGGGATGTCCGGGGATGTGTGACGCACGCACGCACGCACGCCCGGCCAGCCAGCCAGGCCAGGCGTGGTGTAAGATGGTACAGCCTGGCTGGCTGGCTGGCTGGCTGCTGGTGGTGGAGTGGCGGGTAGTGACCTGCTCCACCACCAGGGTCATGACCTGACCTTCGCACATGTTCACCTTCAGTAACGTCATAGTTACGTCTCTTGTCTTCCTCGTATATCAACTAACTGTTGTACGTCTTCCATCTCATTCTTGTATCTCCCCTGACGGTGATCATTACACGAAAGTGCACTTGGGTACTTACCGTGTTTCATTTCCCCCGTGGTTATATGTATATAATAGATCACGCCCACCGCTGTCACCTCTTGAAGCTAGGACGCCATTTGGTAATCACACGTTTACCAAATGGCGTCCTAGTTTCGTCTCTTCGATGTATATCAACTGACTGTTATATTTCTCTCTTGTGTCTCCCCTGATGATGTGATTATTACACGAAAGTGCACTTGGGAACTTTTCGTGTTTCATTTCCCCCGTGGACTCATAGGAATATATATATATATATATATATATATATATATATATATATATATATATATATATATATATATATATATCTTTTCTCTTTCTTTTAAACTATTCGCCATTTCCCGCGTTAGCGAGGTAGCGTTAAGAACAGAGGACTGGGCCTTTGAGGGAATACCCTCACCTGGCCCAATTCTCTGTTCCTTCTTTTGGAAAATTAAAAAAAAAAAAAACGAGAGGGGAGGATTTCCAGCCCCCCGCTCCCTCCCCTTTTAGTCGCCTTCTACGACACGCAGGGAATACGTGGGAAGTATTCTTAATCCCCTATCCCCAGGGATATATATATATATATATATATATATATATATATATATATATATATATATATATATATATATATATCGTTAATGAGATGACTGTGATTAGGGCATTTAGGTACTTCTGTCGCCATAGTTAACATACACAACATGTGTGGATACTGACACACTCGATCTGTGTACATTCCAGACCGAACCTAAGATATTAATCATACTAATAATGACAATGATGAATGTATTATTATTATTATTATTATTATTATTATTATTATTATTATTATTATTATTATTATTATTACAAGGTCTGTTGATTATCGTTTGCGTCCTAAGGACTAAATTTGAAGCGAGGCAAAATATGAAGACCGAGGCACCGTGTCACAGTGGACAGACCTTACCTGTACAGTCATGGTGGCTTCTCTGGTGAGGTTGGTCATGGCTGGAGCTGGGTGACTCTCTGAGACCATGGACTGCACGTGAGGTTGCGGTGCCGAACTGCAACCGAGGGGACGAGGAATCTCTCGTGGTGGGAGGAGGTGAGGGTGGCGGGGTAGATGGTGGAAAGGCAGCTTTCATCTTAACTGTTGGAGGAGATGCAGGTGATGGTTGCAGAGAGGTGGGAGGACTAGTTTGATTTGGACATGGACATTGGACGTCATGTGGTGGATAGGATGGTAGATATGACGGAGGAGTGGGCAGGCGCCGTTGCCACGCCTGAAGCAGTAGAGGGCGCTGCCTCTGCCTGAGGCAGCGTTGCCACATGCTGGTCACTTCATTACTTGGATAATTTGAAGTACATAATTTCAGATATGACACCGTGATGGTTGTGGGCAGCGTCCACGGTGCGGGAGGGGTTGTAGAGAGGTTGGGGGGGGAGGGAGGGGGTTAAGAGGGGTTCGTGTCGTACATTGAGGTTTGGAGAGGAGGAGGGAAGGGGGGGGGGACTGCCAGATGATCGCTATGTACTGACAATGTGTCGTGTGTGTGTTGCAGGTGGACGTGATGGGGCAGTCGCTGTACGACTACACCCACCCGTGTGATCATGAGGAGGTGAGGGAACTGATGACCAACAAGGGCCCGCAGGAGCCGCGCCACGCCTTCCTCAGGCTCAAGTGCACCCTGACCGCCAAGGGCCGCTCCGTCAACCTGAAGAGCGCCTCCTACAAGGTCAGTATGTCTCCTCCTTCACATTGTCCCCACCCAGACGGTCTCCTCCCTCACACTATGTCCTACATCTTCTGTCCCCTCACACTGCCTCCTGCAGGGTGGGTTGTCCCCTTACACTGCCTCCTACAGGATGGGTTGTCCCCTCACACTGCCTCCTACAGGATGGGTTGTCCCCTCACACTGCCTCCTGCAGGGTGGTTTGTCCCTTCACACTGCCTCCTGCAGGGTGAGTTGTCCCCTCACACTGCCTCCTGCAGGGTGTGTATCCGTCCCACCCCCCTCACACTGCCTCATATATATCCTACTGTTTGCTCTACTTTCTAATGTGGTCGATGTTCCTCCCTCATATTCCCTCATGCAAGGTGAGTTGTGAGTTGTGAGTTGTGGTCAGTAACACAACGCTGCACCACTGAGGCCAGCTGCAACATCTCCCACTCATTTGCACTATTTCCCTGCAAAAATCGCCCAAATGCCTCTCTCTTCTCTTTCACTAATAATCTTACTTCTTCATCCCACCACTCACTACCCTTTCTAATCTGCCCGCCTCCCACGCTTCTCATGCCACAAGCATCTTTTGCGTACGCCATCACTGCTTCCCTAAATACATCCCATTCCTCTCCCACTCCCCTTACATCCTTTGTTCTCACCTTTTTCCATTCTGTATTCAGTCTCTTCTGGTACTTCCTCACACAAGTCTCCTTCCCAAGCTCACTTACTCTCACCACTCTCTTCACCCCAACATTCTCTCTTCTTTTCTGAAAACCTCTAGAAATCTTCACCTTCGCCTCCACAAGATAATGATCAGACATCCCTCCAGTTGCACCTCTCAGCACATTAACATCCATGGGGTATACATGGTATACATGGGGTGTTCAGTGCTGTAAATGGAAATGGTGAAGAGCTTGTAGATTTATGTGCTGAAAAAGGACTGGTGATTGGGAATACCTAGTTTAAAAAGAGAGATATATATAAGTATACGTATGTAAGTAGGAGAGATGGCCAAAGAGCGTTATTGGATTACGTGTTAATTGATAGGCGCGCGAAAGAGAGACTTTTGGATATATACGTATATATATATATATATATATATATATATATATATATATATATATATATATATATATATATATATAGAGAGAGAGAGAGAGAGAGAGAGAGAGAGAGAGAGAGAGGGAGAGAGTGGTCAGGGTATTCAGTTCTCCAACGTGGAGTGCATCTCCCTCACACTATCGTCAACAAGGTTGGTGTCTCCCCCACACTACCTCGAGCAACGTTTGTGTATCTCCCTCATATTGACCCCAGCCGGTTGTATCTCCCTCATATTGACCCCAGCCGGTTGTATCTCCCTCATATTGACCCCAACCAGGTGTATCTCCCTCACACACTTCAACATGAGGACTACTCCTACCCACATACTCATGTGTTACTAAGTTACCAAGTTACTGTTCCTGTGTCATTTACACTCATTTATATACTTACCACATGTGAACGCAACCACATGTGGACGTAACGACATGTGGACGTAACCACATGTGGACGTAAGGGATGGTGGATGGTCGGGAGAGGAGCCACAGTCTTATGGTTGGGAAGGAATGGTTGATGGACTCATGCTTCATGCAGTATGGGTGTGTGTATGGCTCGACCAGCCCTCCCATGCACACGACACAGATGCTGACAGATGTATGGACGATGGTGCCTGAGCTGTGCCTGAACTGTGCGTGGTTTAGTGAGCTTACTTTCCAGTAGAAATTTAACCATCCATAGCAGTGAGAGAGAGAGAGAGAGAGAGAGAGAGAGAGAGAGAGAGAGAGAGAGAGAGAGAGAGAGAGAGAGAGAGAGAGACTCTGAACTTGCTCTCGTGCTTGCTCGTCTGTTCCGTTTCTGTTTAAAGACCAGAACTTTTCATTCTCTGCAGGATGCGTTCGTACATCCCATCCCTAAGAAGGGTGACAGTTCTAATCCCTTTCATTTCCAGTCTTTGAATCCCATCTCATCTCCCATATCCTCCGACATCTTGAACCTCACAGTCTTCTCTCTGATCACCAGTATGGCTTCCGTAAGGTGAGATCCACTGGTGGTATTCTTTCCCATCTTACTAATGTCTGGTCATCATCCCCGGAAAGATTTTGGGGAATCCTGTGCAGCTGCTCTTGACATAGACAAAGCTTTTAACTGGGTGTGGCATGGGAGTCTCATCTCTAAGCTTTCCTCTTTTGGCTTCCCTCCCTCACTTTGCTCTTTCATATCTAGCTTCTTCTCTGGCCGTTCTGTGGTTGTTGATTTATCAGCTTTCCCCCTTTTCTCAATTAATAGCCGTGTCCCTCAAGGTTCTGTCCTGTCACCTACACTTTTTCTCTTTTTTCTTCAACGATTTCTTTCCTCCACAAATAATCCAGTGGACTCATACACTCACGACTCAACACTGCATTCATCCACATCTTCAATTCTGTTCCCTCTTCTCTCACTTGATTTACATCTCGTCTTAACGCAGCTTCCTCAATATACTCAGACTTGGACAGGATATCTCACTGGGGTACTTATTAAATTTAATGC
>NC_092259.1:17469738-17477238 GCF_036320965.1 Panulirus ornatus
ATATATATATATTATCCCTGGGGATAGGGGAGAAAGAATACTTCCCACGTATTCCCTGCGTGTCGTAGAAGGCGACTAAAAGGGGATGGAGCGGGGGGCTGGAAATCCTCCCCTCTCGGTTTTTTTTTTAATTTTCCAAAAGAAGGAACAGAGAATTGGGCCAGGTGAGGGTATTCCCTCAAAGGCCCAGTCCTCTGTTCTTAACGCTACCTCGCTAATGCGGGAAATGGCGAATAGTTTGAAAGAAAAAAAAAGATATATATGTGTGTGTGTGTGTGTGTGTGTGTGTGTGTGTGTGTGTGTGTGTGTGTGTGTGTGTGTGTGGTTATAAGCACAAGATAATCATAACAGCAGTGTTACGTCTGACCCACTTGGAAATGTTCCCCAGACCTGAGTTTGTAGAGGAAGTTGTGCCAAGCCGACACATAGGTCGCGTTAAGGAGGTGGAGAGGATGTGAGAAATTAGAAGGCTTGCAGTGTTGAGTGGTGCGCGCATGCGTACAGTTACTTATTGGTTGAGGAAAGTTACCGTCGTTTGTGACGGAGGAAGATTGTAGGAGACGAAGGAGAACCCTGAGGGACGCCGCTGGTCATAGGGGAAGAGGTTGACCAACTTACCACTGTGCAGACTGACCAGACGGAGAGGAAGGCGTTAAGGGCGGATAGCCAGAAGGGTTGAGCTTGTATACCCGACCTTAATGCCTCGCCCCATCACACGCCTTCCGGTCTGGGTGGACCAGACTTGACCTCGAGAGGGTATCAGATCCCAGAGCGCCACACTCATGACCAGAGGGAAGGTCAACACTCATGATCCTTTGTGGAAATTAGGGTTAAGGAGGAACTCATAGACTGAATACAGTAGAAAATGGGGCTTGGGAGAAGTGGATAGACTCTAAGATAGAAATTGGGTTGGGGGGGAAATTGAAAGATCGACTACAGTAGAAATCAGAGCATGAGACGTGTGATGAAGCTGCTGTTGTTGATGTATCGTGTGTTTATTGGCCTCAGTAACAGTTCACATGGCGGTGTGGTGGAGACCCACATCACAGTGTCTGGTCAATGTTGAGATCATGTGATACGAGGCTGAGGTAAGGCGGATGTGGAGTGTTCTTCCATGCACTGGCACTGTCAGCTGGTGCAGCCAGTGGGTGTGACGCAGGTGGTGCAGATGGGGTAATAAGATTGACACGTGACACAGGTTGGGTAACTGTAGTGGTAATGATGACTTGTGACGCTGGCTTGTCGCTTATTAAGACGGTCAACTCACAAGTTATAACCACCATCACACGACCCTCCTGCAGGTGAGGCTCGTACCATAACACCATGACTGTATGTTGGTGTCCTTCCCTGTTGACAGGTGGTGCAGGTGAGCGGTGAGCTTGTGGGTCGTGAGGAGGAGCAGTCGTGGCTGGTGGCACTGGGCACGCCTGTGCCTCATCCCTCAAACATTGAGTTCCCGCTGGACAAACAGACCTTCGTCAGCAAACATTCCCTGGACATGAAGTTCACATACGTGGATGACAAGTAAGTGCGCTGCTTCTCCTGCTTTCCCGCCCCATGTGTGAGGTGCGGGAGGCAAGTGCGTCAGCATCTCTCTTATTGTTCACTTTCTGTACTTGGATAAATGAAGTTCATTTTCACATTTGAATTTTACACCAGGAAAATATATGACACTTTAGGTTTATCAGTCAGTGCAAGTTGTTTGTTTTTGTTAATAGTAATGTCAATTATCTTGTAATAAAGAAGTTCAGTTTAAGGATCATGATTCGTAGATCTGATGTGGTGAGAGGCATGTGGTGTGTGTGGTAGTGTAGTAAGAAGTGGTGTTCTGTTTCCAGTGTTGGGGATTTCTGTGGGTACAGCGCTGAGGAGCTGGTGGGTCACTCGCTGTACGAGATGCACCACGCTCTGGACTCCGACCTGGTCAAGGACGCCTACAAGACACGTGAGTGTTCCTCCCTCTGGCCTCGTGTGACACACCAGACCATTGTTTATTGATGCTATTATATGTTGACGTCGTCTTTGATGTGGGACAACAATCTACCACCGGTGATGGGGGGGGGGGGGGGGGTTGTTACCTGGCACCTCTGTGTGTTTTCTCTCATGTTATCATCATGATGGTTGTGTACTGAGGCCTTCCTGGTGTTGTGTGTTGTGTTCTACACTGTTGTGTTGATCACAGTGTGGCAGATGTGTTGTCACCACCAGTGTTGTGTTGATCACACTGTGGCAGATGTGTTGTCACCACCAGCAGCGTCGCCACCAGGAAGGTAAGTTGCCACTACGTGTAGCTAAGATAATATGTTACGAATCATTCTGGGAAGGATCGTCCATTATATTAATTACGTACACTGGATAACGTTATATTAACGTTATGGGATGAAAGCAAACACCAGGGTTAACTCTACATATAATACAAGATATAAGAATACAAGATAACAAAGCACATTCATCGCCTACAAACACTTTCGTTAACACTTAACATTCAATATTCCACATTCTACATTCCAGGTAAGATTTCAGACCAGATCTCTTTCCTATACGACAAGTTGACTATGTTAAGTTTAAGTTTAGCATATACAGAAAACCCACCAATGTATGCTCATATATCCATTATTACTCATCTCAACATGACAGAGTTAAATTATCATCATTTCAATCTATGTTCCTTAGGACATTACGTATTTGCAGTCCAGAGTTTATTGATGATGAGTTTGAGAAGATATATTGTATTGGATCTAAGTTAAAGTACCCTAGATCTTTCATTGGTAAATCCCTTAAGTTAGCAAAGAAATCATTTTATAGAGTTGAGCCCAAACCTCCCATTGACACCAAGAATCTTTTAGTTCTCCCTTTTAATAATAATTTCACTTTGCTTCCCATGTTGCTTAAATCCTGTAGTGTAAATGTTGCCTTCAGCAACCATAATACTATGCGGAATATCTTAACAGAAACTCACCAGAAAATTCTCCTGGGTGCATCTATAAAGTGCCAAGTAGAAATTGTGATAAAATTTATGTTGGGCAAACTGGGAAGGATCTTTCTGTTAGACTTAAGCAACATAGATATAGTATAAGAACGGGACAAGAATCAAATGCCTTGTTTAATCATGTTAAAAACTATGATCATTGTATTGACTGGAGGTAATGCCATCTTGGTTATTAACTAACTCTATTAACACGAGAAATGTCATTGAATCTTCCATTATTAAATACACAAAGAATTATAAACTTAATATTAGTGATGGTCTGTACAAATTGGATAACTTTATTGTTGATAAAATTTGTAAAATAATAAGTTTATGATATGCTCGTTTCTGTCTTGGACAATCGCATGTTTACCAGATGGCGTCCTAGCTACTTCTCTTCGTTGTGTATCAACTGACATATTTCTCTCTTGTGTCTCCCCTGATGATGTGATTATTACACGAAAGTGCACTTGGGAACTTATCGTGTTTCATTTTCCCCGTGGACTCATAGGAATATATATATATATATATATATATATATATATATATATATATATATATATATATATATATATATATATATATATATATATATATATTTTTTTTTTTTTTTTTTTTTTTTTTTTTCTTTCAAACTATTCGCTATTTCCCGTGTCAGCGAGGTAGCATTAGGAACAGAGGACTGGGCCTCTAAGGAAACATCCTCACCCGGCCCCCTTCTCTGTTCCTCCCTCATACTATTCGCCATTTCCTGCGTTAGTGAGGTAGCATTAAGAACAGAGGACTGAGCCTTTGAGGGATTATCCTCACCTGGCTCCCTTCTCTGTTCCTTCTTTTGGAAAATTAAAAAAACGAGAGGGGAGGATTTCCAGCCTCCCGCTCCCTCCCCTTTTAGTCGCCTTGTACGACACGCAGGGAATACGTGGGAAGTATTCTTTCTCCCCTATCCCCAGGGATAGTATATATATATATATATATATATATATATATATATATATATATATATATATATATATATATATGTGTGTGTGTGTGTGTGTGTGTGTGTGTGTGTGTTATCATGTGTCCCTGCGTGATGACTCTCGGTGATGACAACATCATCATCTCTCACTGGTGGTCGCCAGCTTGGCTCCCGGGCACCTGTGTCACACACACACCCAGCCTGCCTACCTGCTGCTGGGCGAGGATCGGGTCGATAATGATGATAATAATAATGATAATGATAATAATAATGATGATAATGATAATAATAATGATGATAATGATAATGATAATAATAATGATAATAATAATAATGATAATAATAATGATAATGATAATAACAATAACGATAGATTATTATTATTATTATTATTATTATTATTATTATTATTATTATTATTATTATTATTATTACTGGATAGAGTAAAACATAATAAATGTTGTTATATATTAATGTTATGTGTTCAACGGTGTGGATGTCACATTGCACTGTGTTACCTCCAGTGTAACAGTCACTCACCATGTGTGTCATGACCTTACTATACTCATGACCATGAGTGCGACCTCATGGATCAGTTGGCCTCATGCTGGATGAATATTGTAACTAAACTTCATGAGTCTGAGACCCTGAACTTGACTTCATCCTGGTATGTTGTGCTTGACTGCATCATATTGCCTTCCACTTCAGCAATGTTGTTGAGATGTACACATGTTGTAACGCATTATTCGTCTTGCTTATACTTAGTGTGAGGGTCACATGTTACGTTACATGTAACCTGAGATGTTCACATGTTGTAACGCATTATTCGTCTTGCTTATACTTAGTGTGAGGGTAACATGTTACGTTACATGTAACCTGAGATGTTCACATGTTGTAACGCATTATTCGTCTTGCTTATACTTAGTGTGAGGGTAACATGTTACGTTACATGTAACCTGAGATGTTCACATGTTGTAACGCATTATTCGTCTTGCTTATACTTAGTGTGAGGGTAACATGTTACGTTACATGTAACCTGAGATGTTCACATGTTGTAACGCATTATTCGTCTTGCTTATAACAACTGTTGTAGTGTTAGTGCGATGCTCGAGCTGTTGTTGTTGTTGTTATTGTTATTGTATTTGTTTATGGGGCAATGTCCGTGTTCATGTTGTGCAGTACACATGGCTCCTGCTGGTGTGTACATGTAAGGCATTACCTTCAGGGCAGTGACCAGGGGACCCACCCTCAGGGCAGTGACCAGGTGACCCACCCTCAGGGCAGTGACCAGGGGACCCACCCTCAGGGCAGTGACCAGGGGACCCACCCTCAGGGCAGTGACCAGGGGACCCACCCTCAGGGCAGTGACCAGGGGACCCACCCTCAGGGCAGTGACCAGGTGACCCACCCTCGGGGCAGTGACCAGGGGACCCACCCTCAGGGCAGTGACCAGGTGACCCACCCTCAGGGCAGTGACCAGGGGACCCACCCTCAGGGCAGTGACCAGGTGACCCACCCTCAGGGCAGTGACCAGGGGACCCACCCTCAGGGCAGTGACCAGGTGACCCACCCTCAGGGCAGTGACCAGGTGACCCACCCTCAGGGCAGTGACCAAGGGACCCACCCTCAGGGCAGTGACCAGGGGACCCACCCTCAGGGCAGTGACCAGGTGACCCACCCTCAGGGCAGTGACCAGGTGACCCACCCTCAGGGCAGTGACCAGGTGACCCACTCTCAGGGCAGTGACCAGGTGACCCACCCTCAGGGCAGTGACCAGGGGACCCACCCTCAGGGCAGTGACCAGGTGACCCACCCTCAGGGCAGTGACCAGGGGACCCACCCTCAGGGCAGTGACCAGGTGACCCACCCTCAGGGCAGTGACCAGGTGACCCACCCTCAGGGCAGTGACCAGGGGACCCACCCTCAGGGCAGTGACCAGGTGACCCACCCTCAGGGCAGTGACCAGGTGACCCACCCTCAGGGCAGTGACCAGGGGACCCACCCTCCCCTGCTCGATAATTTTAGCTCATATTTTGACAGGCTGCGCGCGCGCGCGTGTCTGTGTGTATGTGTATATGTGTGTGTGTGTGTGTGTGTGTGTGTGTGTATGTGTGTGTGTATGTGTGTATGTGTGTGTGTGTATGTGTGTGTGTGTGTGTGTGTGTGTGTGTGTATGTGTGTGTGTGTGTGTGTGTGTGTGTGTGTGTGTGTGTACTGATATTTATATTTCTATGTTTATATGTACGAGGGTGGTTTTGTATAGATTGTTTACATATATGTCTGCTTGCGCTCTCTTACGAGAGAGAGAGAGAGAGAGAGAGAGAGAGAGAGAGAGAGAGAGAGAGAGAGAGAGAGAGAGAGAGAGAGAGAGAGAGCAGTGAATGAGGCAGTGAGGAACGTACAGACGCCCTCCCAGATAGCGGTTAGAATCACCGTTTTCTATGAAAGTTGCGCATCGGGGAGCATGGGAAGCTGACCATAACACTCACTGTTGCCAGCTTGGTCTTCCAGTCCTAATTATCTTGACTTTATTTTTTGATAAACTTTACGATGTTAAATGTTGTTAATTACAACCACGTTGTATCCCTGTGTTACGCTTACATCAGCAACACAACCAGCGAGGCTGGAACACGTCCACAAGTGAAGAAGAAACAGCCTCTCGATGTTGCATGTTGCAGTTGTCTGCAACGAGAGTGTTTGCCTGGCAGACATGTTCCGCTTCTCATGAGACCTGGCAGATTCTCATGACCGGCAGATCGTAAACATGATATCTTCCCTGTCATGCCTTCATGTCACACCCCCACACACACCCCACACACCACACCCCACACACCCCACACCCCACACCACACACCCCACACACCCCACACCACACCCCCCACACCCCACACCACACCCCCCCACACACACCCCACACACCCCACACCCCACACCACACCCCCCACACACACCCCACACCCCCACACCCCACACCGTCTGCTGGCGCCATCAGGGTTGTGTGTGGGGGATGTTGGGTGGGTGTTTTTACAAGCATTTTGACCCGTGAACACAAAGGTCAGGAGATGAGAGATGAAGGAAAATATAGGATAATTTGTGGTCGGCTTCCGCCGCTCCTTAACCCCTTCAGCACGACGGTACGACACGAGCACGACGGTACGACACGAGCACGACGGTACGACCTTTGAGCACGACGGTACGACCTTTGAGCACGACGGTACGACCTTTGAGCACGATGGTACGACACGAGCACGACGGTACGACCTTTGAGCACGATGTTACGACACGAGCACGACGGTACGACCTTTGAGCACAACGGTACGACACGAGCACGACGGTACGACCTTTGAGCACGATGGTACGACACGAGCACGACGGTACGACCTTTGAGCACGATGGTACGACACGAGCACGACGATACAACCTTTGAGCACGATGGTACGACACGAGCACGACGATACGACCTTTGAGCACGATGGTACGACACGAGCACGACGATACGACCTTTGAGCACGATGGTACGACACTTGAGCACGACGGTACGACCCTTACAAACGAAGGTACGGCACTTGAG
>NC_092259.1:17484738-17552238 GCF_036320965.1 Panulirus ornatus
GTCCCCTGGTTCTTGTCCCACGGTTCTGTCCCATAGTTCATGTCCCATGGTTCATGTTCCATGGTTCATGTTCCACGGTTTATGTCCCATGGTTCATGTCCCATGGTTCATGTCCCACGGTTCATGTCCCACGGTTCATGTCCCATGGTTTAGGTCCCATGGTTCATGTCCCTGAGTTCAGGTCCCATGGTTCATGTCCCCCGTTTCATGTCCACTGGTTCTTTCCCACGGGTCATGTCCCATAGTTCATGTCCCACGGTTCATGTTCCATGGTTCATGTCCCTTGGTTCAGGTCCCATGGTTCATATCCCCTGTTTCATGCCCCCTGGTTCTTGTCCCACGCTTCATGTCCCATAGTTCATGTCCCACGGTTCATGTCCCATGGTTCATGTCCCATGGTTCATGTCCCATGGTTCATGTTCCACAGTTCATGTCCCACGGTTCATGTCCCATGGTTCATGTCCCATGGTTCATGTCCCACGGTTCATGTTCCATGGTTCATGTCCCACGGTTCATGACCCATGGTTCATGTCCCACGGCTCATGTCCCACAGTTCATGTCCCACAGTTCATGTCCCATGGTTCATGTCCCACGGTTCATGTCCCATGGTTCATGTTCCACAGTTCATGTCCCACGGTTCATGTCCCATGGTTCATGTCCCATGGTTCATGTCCCACTGTTCATGTTCCATGGTTCATGTCCCACGGTTCATGACATATGGTTCATGTCCCACGGCTCATGTCCCACAGTTCATGTCCGATGGTTCATGTCCCACGGTTCATGTCCCACAGTTCATGTCCCATGTTTCATGTCCCATGGTACATGTCCCATGGTTCATGTCCCCTGGTTCAGGTGTTACGGTTCATGTCCCCTGTTTCATGCCCCCTGGTTCTTGTCCTACGGTTCATGTCCCATGGTTCATGTCCCATACTGAATGTCCCACGGTTCATGTACCATGGTTCATGTCCCATGGTTCATGTCCCACGGTTCATGTTCCATGGTTCATGTCCCACGGTTCGTGTCCCATGGTTCACGTCCCACGGTTCGTGTCCCATGGTTCATGTCCCACAGCTCAAGTACCACAGTTCATGTTCCATGGTTCATGTCCCACGGTTCAAGTACCACAGTTCATGTTCCTTAGTTCATGTCCCACGGTTCATGTCCCAAAGTTCATGTTCCATGGTTCATGTCCACTGTGTAGAGCTGGGCACCTCCACTGGAGATGTTAGGTGTGTTATAATATAGTGGCGTACCGCATCAGATCTGGCCCATTGGGTAGTGGTTAACTGGTCCATTGGGTGGTGGCTGACTGGTCCAGTGGGTAGTGGTTGACTGGTCCAGTGGGTAGTGGCCGACTGGCCCATTTGGTAGTGGCTGACTGGTCCAGTGGGTGGTGGCTGACTGTTCCAGTGGGTGGTGGCTGACTGGTCCAGTGGGTGGTGGTTAACTGGTCCAGTGGGTGGTGGCTGACTGGTCCAGTGTGTGATGGCTGACTGTTCCAGTGGGTGGTGGCTGACTGGTCCAGTGGGTGGTGGCTGACTGGCCCATTTGGTAGTGGCTGACTGTTCCAGTGGGTGGTGGCTGACTGGACCAGTGGGTGGTGGCTGACTGTTGCAGTGGGTGATGGCTGACTGTTGCAGTGGGTGGTGGCTGACTGTTCCAGTGGGTGGTGGCTGACTGTTGCAGTGGGTGGTGGCTGACTGTTGCAGTGTGTGGTGGCTGACTGGTGTGAGCAGGTCCCAGTATGTAGCAGCGACTGTGAACCAAGACACAAGTTAAGCCTTCAGAGGAAACAGCTTAATAGGCCTCGGCTAAAGCTGTCACAAGGACCAGCTTCTCAGGCCTCAACGAAAGCTTTTCTTAGGCACCAGCTTATCACACCCGAGGCTAAGCTTTCTTCCTAGGTGGGAGGGGCGACCTAGCAATGATTAATGTAGCTAGGAAAGTGGGTCAGTCTGGAGGAAGGGAGGGAGGGGGACACAGGCGCTCACCCCCGGGGGTCGTCCTCACCTGCTCTTTGTCCATAGATGTGCGGGGGGGGGGGGGGGACGCCTCTCTCTCTCTCTCTCTCTCTCTCTCTCTCTCTCTCTCTATGTTCAAGATAGGTATGTATTGAGCGCGATGGTACGATTGTTAAGGACGGCGTTGTACTACGACCCTTGAGCACGACGCTACGATCGTTGAACACTGTTGTGTACGACGCTTGTACACGACGATACGACCCTAGAATATACCAGCCTGCTTCTGGTTTGACAATTAAGGTCATTATCGACGTCTTACCGTCGTGGTCAAGGGTCGTACACCGTCTTGATCCTGGGTCGTAAACCGTCGTGCCGTCCTGGGTCGTACACCATTGAGTTCAAGGGTCGTGTACCATCGTGGTCTAGGGTCGTATCTTCATGTTTAAGGGTCTTACACCGTCGTGGTCAAGGGTCGTGTACCATCGTGGTCTAGGGTCGTCTCTTCATGTTTAAGGGTCGTACACCGCCATGGTCAATGGTCGTACACCGTTGTGGTCAATAATCGTACACCGTCGTGGTCAATGGTCGTACACCGTCGTGGTCAAGGGTCGTACCTTTGTGGTCCTTGGTCGTACACCGTCGTGGTCAAGGGTCGTACCTTTGTGGTCAAGGGTCGTACCACGTGGTCAAGGGTCGTACCTCGTGGTCAAGGGTCGTACCTCGTGGTCAGCGGGTTATATAAAGGTCAAAATATTATTCAGAAATTCTCGGGTTTTGGTGGATGTGTTGAGGATGAGCTTGCGTCACAGTGTGACGCAGGCTGCGGGTGAGGGCAGGTGCGTCACACAACCTGGGAGCCAGGTCACGATTTAGGTCAGAGGTCGTCACATTACGTCACACGTCGGCCGCCCGTCACCGGGGCGTCACGTCCCGCGTGTCGGGTCAAAGTTCAACCATTTACGTGTTTTACGAACATGACTCATGTTGACTGACTCATGTTGACTGACTCTTGTTGACTCATGATAACTCACGTTGATTCATGTTGACTCATGTTGAGTTACGTTGACTCATGTTGAGTTACGTTGACTCATGTTGAGTCACGTTGACTCATGTTGAGTCACGTTGACTCATGTTGAGTTACGTTGACTCACGTTCACTTGACTAACATTGACGCACGTTGACATATCTTGACTCACATTGACTCACGATGACTTATCTTGACTCACATTGACTCATGTTGACTCATGTTGACGCACGTTGACTCATGGTGACTCACAGCGACTTATCTTGACTCGTGTTGACTCTGATTGTAATGATTGTATGCCTGGAGGTGTGTGTGTGTGTGTGTGTGTGTGTGTGTGTGTGTGTGTGTGTGTGTGTGTGTGTGTGTGTGTGTGTGTGTGTGTGTGTGTGTGTGTGTGTGTGTGTGTGAGAGGGAAAATGAGTGTGTGTGTGTGTGTGTGTGTGTGTGTGTGAGTGTGTGTGTGTGTGAGTGTGTGTGTGTGTGTGTGTGTGTGTGTGTGTGTGTGTGTGTGTGTGTGTGTGTGTGTGTGTGAGAGAGAGAGAGAAAATGAGTGTGTGTGTGTGTGTGTGTGTGTGTGTGTGTGTGTGTGTGTGTGTGTGTGTGTGTCTGTGTGTGTGTGTGTGTGTGTGAGAGAAAATGAGTGTGTGTGTGTGTGTGTATGTGTGTGTATGTGTGTGTGTGTGTGTATGTGTGTGTATGTGTGTGTATGTGTGTGTGTGTATGTGTGTGTATGTGTGTGTGTGTGTGTGTGTGAGAGAGAGAGAGAGAGAGAGAGAGAGAGAGAGAGAGAGAGAGAGAGAGAGAGAGAGAGAATGAGTGTGTGTGTGTGTGTGTGTGTGTGTGTGTGTGTGTGTGTGTGTGTGTGTGTGTGTGTGTGTGTGAGAGAAAATGTGTGTGTGTGTGTGTGTGAGAGAAAATGAGTGTGTGTGTGTGTGTGTGTGTGTGTGTGTGTGTGTGTGTGTGGAGGGCGGGTGTGAGGGAAGGTGGGAGGCGCTGGTTGCGTAACGGCGAGAGAGAGAGAGAGAGAGAGAGAGAGAGAGAGAGAGAGAGAGAGAGAGAGAGAGAGAGAGAGAGTGGCTCCACATTTGTCAACTTCATCCTCCACCTGTGACAGACGATGTGGGTATTCACTCATCACCTCTCATGACACCTGACATGACACCTCTCATGACACCTCTCATGACACCTGGCATGACACCTCTCATGACACCTCTCATGACACCTCTTATGACACCTGGCATCATGTTATGTCATGTGGTATTGGCGTGGGGGAGAGGGGGGGGGAGGCTGGGCTGAGTGATGGTGGGGGGGGGAGGTTATGAGGCGAGCGCTGCGTGGTGTCGGCAGTGAGGGAGGGAGGGAGGGAGGGAGCGAGGTCCTCACAGCTGGTTGTGTAATAGCTGCAGACCCACCCACTTACCCCCACCTACCCCCAGGCCTCCTGGAACAGACCCACCCACTTACCCCCACCTCCCTCCCCAGTACGGCCTTCCCTGACCTCCTGGTGCAGATCCACCCACTTACACCCACCTGCCTCCCCAGCACAGCCTTCCCCTGGCCTCCCATTACCTGGTCTTCACCTGATCCTCTACACCCACTATCATTATATATAGTGGCCCTCACCCACCACGACACATACAGTGGCAACCAGGGATGGTGACACATACACTGGCCCTCACCCACCACGACACATACAGTGGCAACCAGGGATGGTGACACATACACTGGCCCTCACCCACCACGACACATACAGTGGCAACCAGGGATGGTGACACATACACTGGCCCTCACCCACCACGACACATACAGTGGCAACCAGGGATGGTGACACATACACTGACCCTCACCCACCACGACACATACAGTGGCAACCAGGGATGGTGACACATACACTGGCCCTCACCCACCACGACACATACAGTGGCAACCAGGGATGGTTACACATGCACTGGCCCTCACCTACCACGACACATACAGTGGTAGCCAGGTGGTGGTGACACATACACTGGCCTTCACCCACCACGACACATACAGTGGCAGGCAGGGGTGGTGACACATACACTGGCCCTCACCCACCACGACACATACAGTGGCAGGCAGGGATGGTGACACATACACTGGCCCTCACCCACCACGACACATACAGTGGCAGGCAGGAGTGGTGACACATACACTGGCCCTCACCCACCACGACACATATAGTGGCAGGCAGGGGTGGTGACACATACACTGGCCCTCACCCACCACGACACATACAGTGGCAGGCAGGGATGGTGACACATACACTGGCCCTCACCTACCACGACACATACAGTGGCAACCAGGTGGGGATATATACACTGGCCCTCACCCACCACGACACATACAGTGGCAGGCAGGGGTGATGACACATACACTGGCCCTCACCCACCACGACACATACAGTGGCAGGCAGGGGTGGTGACACATACACTGGCCCTCACCCACCACGACACATACAGTGGCAACCAGGGATGGTTACACATGCACTGGCCCTCACCTACCACGACACATACAGTGGTAGCCAGGTGGTGGTGACACATACACTGGCCTTCACCCACCACGACACATACAGTGGCAGGCAGGGGTGGTGACACATACACCGGCCCTCACCCACCACGACACATACAGTGGCAGGCAGGGATGGTGACACATACACTGGCCCTCACCCACCACGACACATACAGTGGCAGGCAGGAGTGGTGACACATACACTGGCCCTCACCCACCACGACACATACAGTGGCAGGCAGGGGTGGTGACACATACACTGGCCCTCACCCACCACGACACATACAGTGGCAGGCAGGGATGGTGACACATACACTGGCCCTCACCCACCACGACACATACAGTGGCAGTCAGGGGTGGTGACACATACACTGGCCCTCACCCACCACGACACATACAGTGGCAGGCAGGGGTGGTGACACATACACTGGCCCTCACCCACCACGACACATACAGTGGCAGGCAGGGGTGGTGACACATACACTGGCCCTCACCCACCACGACACATACAGTGGCAGGCAGGGTGGTGACACATACACTGGCCCTCACCCACCACGACACATACAGTGGCAGGCAGGGATGGTGACACATACACTGGCCCTCACCCACCACGACACATACAGTGGCAGGCAGGGATGGTGACACATACACTGGCCCTCACCCACCACGACACATACAGTGGCAGGCAGGGTGATGACACATACACTGCCCTCACCCACCACGACACATACAGTGGCAGGCAGGGGTGGTGACACATACACTGGCCCTCACCCACCACGACACATACAGTGGCAGGCAGGGGTGGTGACACATACACTGGCCCTCACCCACCACGACACATACAGTGGCAGGCAGGGGTGGTGACACATACACTGGCCCTCACCCACCACGACACATACAGTGGCAGGCAGGGGTGGTGACACATACACTGGCCCTCACCCACCACGACACATACAGTGGCAGGCAGGGGTGGTGACACATACACTGGCCCTCACCCACCACGACACATACAGTGGCAGGCAGGGGTGGTGACACATACACTGGCCCTCACCCACCACGACACATACAGTGGCAGGCAGGGGTGGTGACACATACACTGGCCCTCACCCACCACGACACATACAGTGGCCCTCACCCACCACGACACATACAGTGGCAGGCAGGGGTGGTGACACATACACTGGCCCTCACCCACCACGACACATACACTGGCCCCTCACCACCACGACACATACAGTGGCAGGCAGGTGATGGTGACACATACACTGGCCCTCACCCACCACGACACATACAGTGGCAAGGGCAGGGATGGTGACACATACACTGGCCCTCACCCACCACGACACATTACAGTGCAGCCAGGGATGGTGACACATGGCACTGGCCCTCACCCACCCGACACATACAGTGGCAACCAGGGAGGGTGACACATACACTGGCCCTCACCCACCACGACACATACAGTGGCAGGCAGGGATGGTGACACATTACACTGGCCCTCACCCACCACGACACATTACAGTGGCAGGCAGGGGTGGTGACACATACACTGGCCCTCACCCACCACGACACATACAGTGGCAACCAGGGATGGTGACACATACACTGGCCCTCACCCACCACGACACATACAGTGGCAACCAGGGTGGTGACACATACACTGGCCCTCACCCACCACGACACATACAGTGGCAGGCAGGGGTGGTGACACATACACTGGCCCTCACCCACCACGACACATACAGTGGCAGGCAGGGTGATGACACATACACTGGCCCTCACCCACCACGAAACATACAGTGGCAGGCAGGATGATGACACATACACTGGCCCTCACCCACCACGACACATACAGTGGCAGGCAGGGGTGGTGACACATACACTGGCCCTCACCCACCACGACACATACAGTGGCAGGCAGGGGTGGTGACACATACACTGGCCCTGAGCCAATAGGGCGGATACCAGGGACCTCAGGCGGCTGAGCAGTCCCAGCCGGCGTACAGTGCCTGGGGCAGCGTGAGGGGTGGCCAGCAGGCCTGGGGCAGCGTGAGGGGTGCCCAGCAGGCCTGGGGCAGCGTGAGGGGTGGCCAGCAGGCCTGGGACAGCGTGAGGGGTGGCCAGCCGGCCTGGGGCAGCGTGAGGGGTGGCCAGCAGGCCTGGGGCAGCGTGAGGGGTTGCCAGCAGGCCTGGGGCAGCGTGAGGGGTGGCCAGCAGGCCTGGGGCAGCGTGAGGGGTGGCCAGCAGGCCTGGGGCAGCGTGAGGGGTGGCTAGCCGGCCTGGGACAGCGTGAGGGGTGGCCAGCGGGCCTGGACGCGTGAGGGGTGGCCACAGCCTGGAGCAGCGTGAGGGGTGGCCAGTAAGCCTGGGGCGCGTGAGGGGTGGCCAGCAGGCCTGGGGCCAGCGTGAGGGGTGCCCAGCAGGCCTGGGGCAGCGTGAGGGGTGGCCAGCAGGCCTGGGACAGCGTGAGGGGTGGCCAGCCGGCCTGGGGCAGCGTGAGGGGTGGCCAGCAGGCCTGGGACAGCGTGAGGGGTGGCCAGCTGGCCTGGGGCAGCGTGAGGGGTGGCCAGCAGGCCTGGGCAGCGTGAGGGGTGGCCAGCAGGCCTGGGGCAGCGTGAGGGGTGGCCAGCAGGCCTGGGGCAGCGTGAGGGGTGGCTAGCCGGCCTGGGACAGCGTGAGGGGTGGCCAGCAGGCCTGGGACAGCGTGAGGGGTGGCCAGCAGGCCTGGGGCAGCGTGGGGGGTGGCCAGCGGGCCTGGGGTAGCGTGAGGGGTGGCCAGTCGGCCTGTGGTAGCGTGAGGGGTGGCCAGCCGGCCTGGGGTAGCGTGAGGGGTGGCCAGCGGGCCTGGGGCAGCGTGAGGGGTGGCCATCCGGCCTGGGGTAGCGTGAGGGGTGGCCAGCAGGCCTGGGGCAGCGTGAGGGGTGGCCAGCCGGCCTGGGGTAGCGTGAGCGGTGGCCAGCAGGCCTGGGGCAGCGTGAGGGGTGGCCAGCAGGCCTGGGGCAGCGTGAGGGTTGGTCAGTCCGTAGAGGATCCCCCCCCCCTCCTGGAAGGGGTCACGGGTCAGCGGTCAGAGATAATTGTGACAAGATGGAATGTTTTCTTTTTTTTGTGACAACAACCTGTGGTCCGTGTGGTCTATCAGTAGCAGGAGGGGGGGGGGGGGGGCTTGATAACTGTTCACGAAGAGAAATGATAATGAAAATAATAATTTACTTCTTATGGATAAGGTAGAGATATACAGCGGTAGAGATGATTGTATGATAAAGAGGAAGGATATACACAGATAGATACAGTTAGTATGAGGAGTATTATACGTTACACAGTAACAACATACAGTTAGTATGAGTATAATATATACACATTACCATCATAAGTATACACAGTATGAGGAGTATGATATATACACTAAGAACATAGGTATATACAGTTAGTATCAGGAGTATGATGTATACACAGTAAGAACTTAGGTATATACAGTTAGTATCAGGAGTATGATATATACACAGTAAGAACATAGGTATATACAGTTAGTATGAGGAGTATAATGTATACATACACTAGCTGTAGTGGTCATTTAGGGTTAAGCAACATGGGTCCATCAGATACCGTGTATGGTTTGTTGTTATTATGCTGGGATCCTGACACAGGTGAAGGTTTGTTGTTATTATGATGCTGGGATCCTGACACAGGTGAAAGTTTGTTGTTGTTATTATGCTGGGATCCTGACACAGGTGAAGGTTTGTTGTTATTGTTATGCTGGGATCCTGACACAGTTGAAGGTTTGTTGTTATTATGATGCTGGGATCCTGACACAGGTGAAAGTTTGTTGTTGTTATTATGCTGGGATCCTGACACAGTTGAAGGTTTGTTGTTATTATGATGCTGGGATCCTGACACAGGTGAAGGTTTGTTGCTGTTATGCTGGGATCCTGACACAGGTGAAGGTTTGTTGCTGTTATGCTGGGATCCTGACACAGGTGAAGGTTTGTTGTTGTTATTATGCTGGGATCCTGACACAGGTGAAGGTTTGTTGTTGTTATTATGCTGGGATCCTGACACAGGTGAAGGTTTGTTGTTATTATGCTGGGATCCTGACACAGGTGAAGGTTTGTTGTTATTATTATGCTGGGATCCTGACACAGGTGAAGGTTTGTTGTTGTTATTATGCTGGGATCCTGACACAGGTGAAGGTTTGTTGTTATTATTATGCTGGGATCCTGACACAGGTGAAGGTTTGTTGTTATTATGATGCTGGGATCCTGACACAGGTGAAAGTTTGTTGTTGTTATTATGCTGGGATCCTGACACAGGTGAAGGTTTGTTGTTATTATGATGCTGGGATCCCGACACAGGTGAAGGTTTGTTGTTATTATGATGCTGGGATCCTGACACAGGTGAAAGTTTGTTGTTGTTATTATGCTGGGATCCTCACACAGGTGAAGGTTTGTTGTTATTATGATGCTGGGATCCTGACACAGGTGAAAGTTTGTTGTTGTTATTATGCTGGGATCCTCACACAGGTGAAGGTTTGTTGTTATTATGATGCTGGGATCCTGACACAGGTGAAGGTTTGTTGTTGTTGTTATGTTGGGATCCTGACACAGGTGAAGGTTTGTTGTTGTTATTATGCTGGGATCCTCACACAGGTGAAGGTTTGTTGTTGCTATTATGGTGGGATCCTGACACAGGTGAAACTTGGAACTGTATAGCAAGGTAGTGTCAGCTGGACTCGTCCCCCACCCAACAGTAATTTCCCGTGAGTGACTCTGATCTCCAGGTATCTTTCCCGAGTGTCTTGGTGGCGGGGAAGGGTGGGCGGTGGTGGGTAAGGGTGGGTGGTGGTGGTGAGCTGTGGTGGGCGGGGGAGGCGATGAGTCTTTCCTCCCATCGGGTCAATATTTTCTGAAGATGCCTAGTGGGTTAGAGTGGCGGGAAGGCTGCCGCTGCCTCGTATGGCCAGGGGAGGGAGACTGCCTCTCTCTCTCTCTCTCTCTCTCTCTCTCTCTCTCTCTCTCTCTCTCTCTCTCTCTCTCTCTCTCACACACACACACACATATTCATGAGTCCTCCATGTCTTGTTCACCTCATCGTGAGTATGATAATTTTTCTCATATTTCCGTGTCGTCCAACTGACGGACTTGTGACAGAGGAGGAGGCACAGTTCAGCAGCTGGTATTTCATGCCTGGTGTACACTCCTTCCTCATCCCTCCTCAGCTGACTCCTCCTCTGATCCTTGTCTCGTGTGCTCCCCCACCCTCCCAGCGAGAACTGTCTCGTAAGTCTTATACATCAAGGTGTCGACCATTGGGAACTGGCCTTGATGACTTGACCTTTAGGGGTCATGTCATAATGCCAGCCATGTTACCCCGTGGGTCGCGTCCTCATGCTCAAGGGTCGTACCCAGCAGGATTGATCAATGATCGTACCCTCGTCTTCAAGAATGGTGGCTTGGAACTTCGTCTCTTAGAGTTCAGTGTTTATTTCGAACATTTTAAGGGTACGTTTCGGTGTTCAAGGTTCGTACAGGGTTGCTGGTGGTTGATGAGGGCGTTAAATTTAGAAAAAAAAAAGCCATTGCTACATTAAGTTGCTGGCGATGCGGGTCATAACGATACACTCCCCAGACTAAGTAGATGCACGCGAACAGCACGCCTCTCAAGGTGGACGAAATGGTCGCGTTTGGACAACTTGGGGATTACGGTACAGAGGGCGGGCCTGCAGTGATTGCGGTACAGAGGGCGGGCCTGCAGTGACGGTACAGAGGGCGGGCCTGCAGTGATTACGGTACACAGGGCGGGCCTGCAGTGATTGCGGTACAGAGGGCGGGCCTGCAGTGATTGCGGTACAGAGGGCGGGCCTGCAGTGATTACGGTACAGAGGGCGGGCCTGCAGTGATTACGGTACACAGGGCGGGCCTGCAGTGACGGTACAGAGGGCGGGCCTGCAGTGATTACGGTACAGAGGGCGGGCCTGCAGTGATTACGGTACACAGGGCGGGCCTGCAGTGATTACGGTACAGAGGGCGGGCCTGCAGTGATTACGGTACACAGGGCGGGCCTGCAGTGACGGTACAGAGGGCGGGCCTGCAGTGATTACGGTACAGAGGGCGGGCCTGCAGTGATTACGGTACACAGGGCGGGCCTGCAGTGATTACGGTACAGAGGGCGGGCCTGCAGTGATTACGGTACACAGGGCGGGCCTGCAGTGACGGTACAGAGGGCGGGCCTGCAGTGATTACGGTACAGAGGGCGGGCCTGCAGTGATTACGGTACAGAGGGCGGGCCTGCAGTGACGGTACAGAGGGCGGGCCTGCAGTGATTACGGTACACAGGGCGGGCCTGCAGTGACGGTACAGAGGGCGGGCCTGCAGTGATTACGGTACAGAGGGCGGGCCTGCAGTGATTGCGGTACAGAGGGCGGGCCTGCAGTGATTACGGTACAGAGGGCGGGCTTGCAGTGATTACGGTACACAGGGCGGGCCTGCAGTGACGGTACAGAGGGCGGGCCTGCAGTGATTACGGTACAGAGGGCGGGCCTGCAGTGATTACGGTACACAGGGCGGGCCTGCAGTGATTACGGTACAGAGGGCGGGCCTGCAGTGATTACGGTACACAGGGTGGGCCTGCAGTGACGGTACAGAGGGCGGGCCTGCAGTGATTACGGTACACAGGGCGGGCCTGCAGTGACGGTACAGAGGGCGGGCCTGCAGTGATTACGGTACACAGGGCGGGCCTGCAGTGATTACGGTACAGAGGGCGGGCCTGCAGTGATTACGGTACAGAGGGCGGGCCTGCAGTGATTACGGTACAGAGGGCGGGCCTGAAGTGATTACGGTACACAGGGCGGGCCTGCAGTGACGGTACAGAGGGCGGGCCTGCAGTGATTACGGTACAGAGGGCGGGCCTGCAGTGACGGTACAGAGGGCGGGCCTGCAGTGATTACGGTACAGAGGGCGGGCCTGCAGTGACGGTACAGAGGGCGGGCCTGCAGTGACGGTACAGAGGGCGGGCCTGCAGTGATTACGGTACAGAGGGCGGGCCTGCAGTGATTACGGTACAGAGGGCGGGCCTGCAGTGATTACGGTACAGAGGGCGGGCCTGCAGTGATTACGGTACAGAGGGCGGGCCTGCAGTGATTACGGTACAGAGGGCGGGCCTGCAGTGATTACGGTACAGAGGGCGGGCCTGCAGTGATTACGGTACACAGGGCGGGCCTGCAGTGACGGTACAGAGGGCGGGCCTGCAGTGATTACGGTACACAGGGCGGGCCTGCAGTGACGGTACACAGGGCGGGCCTGCAGTGATTACGGTACACAGGGCGGGCCTGCAGTGACGGTACAGAGGGCGGGCCTGCAGTGACGGTACAGAGGGCGGGCCTGCAGTGATTACGATACACAGGGCGGGCCTGCAGTGATTACGGTACACAGGGCGGGCCTGCAGTGATTACGGTACAGAGGGCGGGCCTGCAGTGATTACGGTACAGAGGGCGGGCCTGCAGTGATTACGGTACAGAGGGCGGGCCTGCAGTGATTACGGTACACAGGGCGGGCCTGCAGTGACGGTACAGAGGGCGGGCCTGCAGTGATTACGGTACACAGGGCGGGCCTGCAGTGACGGTACAGAGGGCGGGCCTGCAGTGACGGTACAGAGGGCGGGCCTGCAGTGATTACGGTACACAGGGCGGGCCTGCAGTGATTACGGTACAGAGGGCGGGCCTGCAGTGATTGCGGTACACAGGGCGGGCCTGCAGTGACGGTACAGAGGGCGGGCCTGCAGTGATTACGGTACAGAGGGCGGGCCTGCAGTGATTACGGTACAGAGGACGGGCCTGCAGTGATTACGGTACAGAGGACGGGCCTGCAGTGATTACGGTACAGAGGGCGGGCCTGCAGTGATTACGGTACACAGGGCGGGCCTGCAGTGACGGTACAGAGGGCGGGCCTGCAGTGACGGTACAGAGGGCGGGCCTGCAGTGATTACGGTACACAGGGCGGGCCTGCAGTGATTACGGTACAGAGGGCGGGCCTGCAGTGATTACGGTACAGAGGGCGGGCCTGCAGTGACTGAGAGGGTGATACAACACTAGTGTTGACGGGGAGGAAGTGTGTCGTCATACTTTCCTCATTGAACATACTGGAAGACTTTGTTCTTAACCCTCTCTTAGATATCACCCACAGCGGACGTAACATGGAAACCTGTGTGGGGTTGTACATGTAGGGGCAGCAGGCAGAGCCTGGTAGATCAGCCGGCCAGCAGGCAGAGCCTGGTAGATCAGCTGGCCAGCAGGCAGAGCCTGGTAGATCAGCTGGCCAGCAGGCAGAGCCTGGTAGATCAGCTGGCCAGCAGGCAGAGCCTGGTAGATCAGCTGGCCAGCAGGCAGAGCCTGGTAGATCAGCTGGCCAGCAGGCAGAGCCTGGTAGATCAGCCGGCCAGCAGGCAGAGCTTGGTAGATCAGCTGGCCAGCAGGCAGAGTCTGGTAGATCAGCTGGCCAGCAGGCAGAGCCTGGTAGATCAGCCGGCCAGCAGGCAGAGTCTGGTAGATCAGCCGGCCAGCAGGCAGAGCCTGGTAGATCAGCTGGCCAGCAGGCAGAGCCTGGTAGATCAGCTGGCCAGCAGGCAGAGCCTGGTAGATCAGCCGGCCAGCAGGCAGAGTCTGGTAGATCAGCTGGCCAGCAGGCAGAGTCTGGTAGATCAGCTGGCCAGCAGGCAGAGTCTGGTAGATCAGCTGGCCAGCAGGCAGAGCCTGGTAGATCAGCTGGCCAGCAGGCAGAGCCTGGTAGATGAGCAGAGCTGTAGAGAACTCAAGCAGGAGACCGTGCTGGTAGCGTGGACGCATGGGACTGTATAACGTGAGATAGATAATGGTAGATCCTCGGTCTTGGTGGAGCCATGTGTCAGCTTGGGTGGATGTGGAAGGTGGCGGACACACTACCTCACATCGCTGAGGCCCAGGAATGCCTCCACTACGGACCACTTCACTCACGTAAATCTGATGTAAGGACATTCTTAAAGGCAAGACTTCCGCTCTTTTTTGAGAAGGGGTTGGCGTCGTGCGGGGAATGTGGGGGTGGGGGTGGGTGTGGGGGTGGGTGAGGGGGTGGGGGTGGGGGTGGGGGTGGGTGTGGGTGTGGGGGTGGGTGTGGGGGTGGGTGTGGGTGTGGGGGTGGGGGTGGGGGTGGGTGTGGGTGTGGGGGTGGGTGTGGGGGTGGGTGTGGGGGTGGGGGTGGGGGTGGGTGTGGGGGTGGGGGTGGGGGTGGGGGTGTCGGTGGGTGTGGGGGTGGGTGTGGGGTCGGGGTGGGTGTGGGGGTGGGGGTGGGTGTGGGGGTGGGGGTGGGTGTGGGTGTGGGGGTGGGGGTGGGTGTGGGGGTGCGGGTGGGTGTGGGTGTGGGGGTGGGTGTGGGGGTGGATGTGGGGGTGGGGGTGGGTGTGGGGGTGGGGGTGGGTGTGGGGGTAGGTGTGTGGGTGGGTGTTGGGGGAGTGGGGTGGGGGTGGGGGGTTACTGAAGGAAGGGGCAAAGGTGATGAAGTTTGGCGCCACCAGATTATACAGGTCAATTGCCCATCACTACATGTTAAACATCGAAGAAAATAATGTAGAAATGTCCTGTGTTATCTGTACATTATTCATCCAGTCTGTGTATAATTAATATATCATTCATCCAGTCTGTGTATGATTGATATATCATTCATCCAGTCTGTGTATGATTAATATATCATTCATCCAGTCTGTGTATGATTAATATATCATTCATCCAGTCTGTGTATGATTAATATATCATTCATCCAGTCTGTGTATAATTAATATATCATTCATCCAGTCTGTGTATGATTGATATATCATTCATCCAGTCTGTGTATGATTAATATATCATTCATCCAGTCTGTGTATGATTAATATATCATTCATCCAGTCTGTGTATGATTAATATATCATTCATCCAGTCTGTGTATAATTAATATATCATTCATCCAGTCTGTGTATGATTGATATATCATTCATCCAGTCTGTGTATGATTAATATATCATTCATCCAGTCTGTGTATGATTAATATATCATTCATCCAGTCTGTGTATGATTAATATATCATTCATCCAGTCTGTGTATAATTAATATATCATTCATCCAGTCTGTGTATGATCAATATATCGTTTGTTATCTTACAATAATTTCGATTATCTTGATATGTAATTAGGAATTATTGATCGTTGGTTATGATTTGACGTGTGACACACCCACTTGTGTATGGAAGTTACCGTCAGTGTGGGTTCAGGAACCTAACTACGTGGTACACTGTGTGGCTCCCTCGGTCGTGTTGCTCCTGACCATGTGGCTACGTAGTAGATGGAGGAAAGTAGATATAAAGGAGGGGAGGACCATGTGGCTACGTAGTAGATGGAGGAAAGTAGATATAAAGGAGGGGAGGACCATGTGGCTACGTAGTAGATGGAGGAAAGTAGATATAAAGGAGGGGAGGACCATGTGGCTACGTAGTAGATGGAGGAAAGTAGATATAAAGGAGGGGAGGACCATGTGGCTACGTAGTAGATGGAGGAAAGTAGATATAAAGGAGGGGAGGACCATGTGGCTACGTAGTAGATGGAGGAAAGTAGATATAAAGGAGGGGAGGACCATGTGGCTACGTAGTAGATGGAGGAAAGTAGATATAAAGGAGGGGAGGACCATGTGGCTACGTAGTAGATGGAGGAAAGTAGATATAAAGGAGGGGAGGACCATGTGGCTTCGTAGTAGATGGAGGAAAGTAGATATAAAGGAGGGGAGGACCATGTGGCTACGTAGTAGATGGAGGAAAGTAGATATAAAGGAGGGGAGGACCATGTGGCTACGTAGTAGATGGAGGAAAGTAGATATAAAGGAGGGGAGGACCATGTGGCTACGTAGTAGATGGAGGAAAGTAGATATAAAGGAGGGGAGGACCATGTGGCTACGTAGTAGATGGAGGAAAGTAGATATAAAGGAGGGGAGGACCATGTGGCTACGTAGTAGATGGAGGAAAGTAGATATAAAGGAGGGGAGGACCATGTGGCTACGTAGTAGATGGAGGAAAGTAGATATAAAGGAGGGGAGGACCATGTGGCTACGTAGTAGATGGAGGAAAGTAGATATAAAGGAGGGGAGGACCATGTGGCTACGTAGTAGATGGAGGAAAGTAGATATAAAGGAGGGGAGGACCATGTGGCTACGTAGTAGATGGAGGAAAGTAGATATAAAGGAGGGGAGGACCATGTGGCTACGTAGTAGATGGAAGAAAGTAGATATAAAGGAGGGGAGGACCATGTGGCTACGTAGTAGATGGAGGAAAGTAGATATAAAGGAGGGGAGGACCATGTGGCTACGTAGTAGATGGAGGAAAGTAGATATAAAGGAGGGGAGGACCATGTGGCTACGTAGTAGATGGAGGAAAGTAGATATAAAGGAGGGGAGGACCATGTGGCTACGTAGTAGATGGAGGAAAGTAGATATAAAGGAGGGGAGGACCATGTGGCTACGTAGTAGATGGAGGAAAGTAGATATAAAGGAGGGGAGGACCATGTGGCTACGTAGTAGATGGAAGAAAGTAAATATAAAGGAGGGGAGGACCATGTGGCTACGTAGTAGATGGAAGAAAGTAAATATAAAGGAGGGGAGGCAGAAGACGAGCGGGTCAGGTGAACGCAGGAGGAGGGGGGGAGGGGGGAGTGTGGCATAGAAAACAGAAGACATTCAAGCCAGGCTCACCTCCCCCTGCTATTTTGGGCCACCACCACCACCACCACCTCCTCCTCCTCCTCCTCCTCCTCCTCCTCCTCCTCCTCCTCCTCCTCCTCCTCCTCACCACTGATTCCTCCACACAGAGCAGAAGACCTTCTTTCATTCCCATTTGAAAACTATGATGTAAAAGGGGGGGGGAGGATGATCAGGTGCTGCTGTGGCGGTGGTAGTGTGGTGGTGTGGTGGTGTGGTAGTGTGGCGGTGTGTGGTAGTGTGGTGGTGTGTGGTGGTGTGGGGGTGTGGTGTGTGGTGGTGTGGTAGTGTGGCGGTGTGTGGTAGTGTGGTGGTGTGTGGTAGTGTGGTGGTGTGGTAGTGTGGTGGTGTGTGGTAGTGTGGCGGTGTGTGGTAGTGTGGTGGTGTGTGGTAGTGTGGTGGTGTGTGGTATTGTGGTGCTTTGTGGTAGTGTGTAGTAGTGTGGAAGTGTGTGGTGGTGTGCTAGTGTGGTGGTGCGTGGTAGTGTGGTGGTGTGTGGTAGTGTGGTGGCGTGTGGTAGTGTGGTGGTGTGTGTGGTAGTTTGGTGGTGTGTGGTAGTGTGGTGGTGTGTGGTAGTGTGGTGGTGTGTGGTAGTGTGGTGATGTGTGGTAGTGTGGTGGTGTGTGGTAGTGTGGTGGTGTGTGGTAGTGTGGTGATGTGTGGTAGTGTGGTGGTGTGTGGTAGTGTGGTAGTGTGGTGGTGTGTGGTAGTGTGGTGGTGTGTGGTAGTGTGGTGGTGTGTGGTAGTGTGGTGGTGTGTGGTAGTGTGGTGGTGTGTGGTAGTGTGGCGGTGTGTGTTAGTGTGGTGGTGTGTGGTAGTGTGGTGGTGTATGGTAGTGTGGTGGTGTGGTGGTGTTGTGGTGTGTGGTAGTGTGGCGGTGTGTGGTAGTGTGGTGGTGTGTGGTAGTGTGGCGGTGTGTGGTAGTGTGGTGGTGTGTGGTAGTGTGGTGGTGTGTGGTAGTGTGGCGGTGTGTGGTAGTGTGGTGGTGTGTGGTGGTGTGTGGTATTGTGTGGTAGTGTGGCGGTGTGTGGTTGTGTGGTAGTGTGGTGGTGTGTGGTAGTGAGGTGGTGTGTGGTAGTGTGATAGTGTGGTGGTGTGTGGTAGTGTGGTGGTGTGTGGTAGTGTGGTGGTGTGTGGTAGTGTGGTGGTGTGTGGTAGTGTGATAGTGTGGTAGTGTGATGGTGTGTGGTAGTGTGGTGGTGTGTGGTAGTGTGGCGGTGTGTGGTAGTGTGGTGGTGTGTGGTAGTGTGATGGTGTGTGGTAGTGTGATGGTGTGTGGTAGTGTGGTGGTGTGTGGTAGTGTGGTAGTGTGGTGGTGTGTGGTAGTGTGGTGGTGTGTGGTAGAGAGGTGGTGTGTGGTAGTGTGATAGTGTGTGGTAGTGTGGTGGTGTGTGGTAGTGTGGTGGTGTGTGGTAGTGTGATAGTGTGGTAGTGTGTGGTAGTGTGATGGTGTGTGGTAGTGTGGTGGTGTGTGGTAGTGTGGCGGTGTGTGGTAGTGTGGTGGTGTGTGGTAGTGTGGTGGTGTGTGGTAGTGTGATGGTGTGTGGTAGTGTGGTAGTGTGGTGGTGTGTGGTAGTGTGGTGGTGTGTGGTAGTGTGGTGGTGTGTGGTAGTGTGGTGGTGTTTGGTAGTGTGGTGGTGTGTGATAGTGTGGTGGTTGTGTGGTAGTGTGGTGGTCTGTGGTAGTGTGGTGATGTGTGGTAGTGTGGTGGTGTGTGGTAGTGTGGTGGTGTGTGGTAGTGTGGTGGTGTGTGATAGTGTGGTGGTGTGTGGTAGTGTGGTGGTGTGTGGTGATGTGTGGTGGTGTGTGGTAGTGTGGTGGTGTGTGGTAGTGTGGTGGTGTGTGGTGGTGTGTGATAGTGTGGTGGTGTGTGGTAGTGTGGTGGTGTGTGGTAGTGTGGTGGTGTGTGGTAGTGTGGTGGTGTGTGATAGTGTGGTGGTGTGTGGTAGTGTGGTGGTGTGTGGTAGTGTGGTGGTGTGTGTTAGTGTGGTGGTGTGTGGTAGTGTGGTGGTGTGTGGTGGTGTGTGGTGGTGTGTGGTAGTGTGGTGGTGTGTGGTAGTGTGGTGGTGTGTGGTAGTGTGGTGGTAGTGTGGTGGTGTGTGGTAGTGTGGCGATGTGTGGTAGTGTGGTGGTGTGTGGTAGTGTGGTGGTGTGTGGTAGTGTGGTAGTGTGGTGGTGTGTGGTGGTGTGTGATAGTGTGGTGGTGTGTGGTAGTGTGGTGGTGTGTGGTAGTGTGGTGGTGTGTGGTAGTGCGGTGATGTGTGGTAGTGTGGTGGTGTGTGGTAGTGTGGTGGTGTGTGGTAGTGTGGCGGTGTGTTAGTGTGGTGGTGTGTGGTAGTGTGGTGTGTGGTAGTGTGGTAGTGTGTGGTAGTGTGGTGATGTGTGGTAGTGTGGTGGTGTGTGGTAGTGTGGTGGTGTGTGGTAGTGTGGCGGTGTGTGGTAGTGTGGTGGTGTGTGGTAGTGTGGTGGTAGTGTGGTAGTGTGGTGGTGTGGTAGTGTGGTGGTGTGTGGTAGTGTGGTGGTGTGTGGTAGTGTGGCGGTGTGTGTTAGTGTGGTGGTGTGTGGTAGTGTGGTAGTGTGGTGGTGTGTGGTAGTGTGGTGGTGTGTGGTAGTGTGGTGGTGTGTGGTAGTGTGGTGGTGTGTGGTAGTGTGGCGGTGAGTGTTAGTGTGGTGGTGTGTGGTAGTGTGGTGTGTGGTAGTGTGGTAGTGTGGTGGTGTGTGGTAGTGTGGTGGTGTGTGGTAGTGTGGTGGTGTGTGGTAGTGTGGCGGTGTGTGGTAGTGTGGTGGTGTGTGGTAGTGTGGTGTGTGGTAGTGTGGTGGTAGTGTGGTAGTGTGGTGGTGTGTGGTAGTGTGGTGGTGTGTGGTAGTGTGGTGATGTGTGGTAGTGTGGTGGTGTGTGGTAGTGTGGTAGTGTGGTGGTGTGTGGTAGTGTGGTGGTGTGTGGTAGTGTGGTGGTGTGTGGTAGTGTGGTAGTGTGTGGTAGTGTGGTGGTGTGTGGTAGTGTGGTGGTGTGTGGTAGTGTGGTGGTGTGTGGTAGTGTGGTGGTGTGTGGTAGTGTGGTAGTGTGTGGTAGTGTGGTGGTGTGGTACGTCCTCGAGATCTCGGAAAAATTAGGTTTACTGGATGATGTTGACCTGTTCCTCGTAGGTTATGATTATTATTATTATTATTATTATTATTATTATTATCATTATTATTATTATTATTATTATTATTATTATTATTTAGAATACTTGATCGCCGTTCCCGCCTTAGCGAGGTAGCGCCAGTATTGCTTGCCTTCATCCATTTCTGTCGCTAGCCCGCCCTACAGGAAACAGCATCGCTACCCCCTGCTTCAGCGTGGTAGCGCCTGGAATAAAGATAACAATGGCCACATTCGTTCACACTCAGTCTCCAGCTGTCATGTATAATGCACCGAAACCACAGCTCCCCACCCACATCCAGGCCCCACAATATTATAATGCACCGAAACCACAGCTCCCCACCCACATACAGGCCCCACATCATTATAATGCACCGAAACCACAGCTCCCCACCCACATCCAGGCCCCACATCATTATAATGCACCGAAACCACAGCTCCCCACCCACATCCAGGCCCCACATCATTATTGCCAAATAGTTTAACTATCCGTTCTGGATATTGCGTTAATCAATAACGGTTTGGACTATTGATTGGTTGACTGACGTACATAGAGATATATAGGAGATATATATAGGAAAGAGAATACAAATTAAGACATGTCTTCCGTTATTACCTTTAACACGACCACGGTACGACCCTTGTGTGCCATGACCTGACCTTTGACCTGACCCCAATCGTGAAGTTAAAAACTCAGGCCATTTATAGACAAAAGGTCACACTCTCATTTTGGGGCAATAGTGTGTTATTCTTGTTCCTTCCACGGTCTAGCTAATACCACCTGTAGCGACCTCATGTCTTAATTACCCCTCGGTGAGGTAATTGCCCTCTCCCACCCCAGCCTGGGCTGGTAATTGCCCTCTCCCACCCCAGGCTGGGCTGGTAATTACCCCCCCCCCCCAGCCTGGGCAGGTGATTACAGATTTCTTCATTGGCAATAGATGCAGGGTGTTGGTGATGACGTCAGTGTTGTATGTTGTGGTTGTGAGCGGGCGGTTGTGAGGGTGGAGAAGGGTTGATATTTCTTGTGATGAAGAGACGATTGTTTGTTGTGGTGGAAGGGGGTTGTTGTTGTTGTTGTTGTTGTTGTAGGTTTATGGTGTGGAGGAAACTTGTAGGTTGTGGTGGGGAGGGTTAGGTTATAGATTGCCGTGAAGAGGGAGGTTGTTGGTTGTGGTACTGACGGGAGGTTGTAGGATGTGACTGGAGGGATGTTCTAAGTTTTAGTGGAGGGGAATGTTGTAGGTTTGGTTTGGAAGAAGGTTGTACGTTGTGGCGGGCGGGGAGGAATGTTGTAGCTTGTGATGGAGAGTGATATTGTAATTTGTGGGTAGAGGGGGAGTTTAAAGTTATGGGGAGAATAGTTCAGATGAGGTAATCGTCGTTGTGGGGGTTGTGGGGCTTGATGTGGGCAGGTGACGGGTGGGGGTTGTGGGGCTTGATATGGGCAGGTGACGGGTGGGGGTTGTGGGGCTTGATGTGGTCAGGTGACGGGTGGGGGTTGTGGGGCTTGATGTGGGCAGGTGACGGGTGGGGGTTGTGGGGCTTGATGTGGGCAGGTGACGGGTGGGGGTTGTGGGGCTTGATGTGGGCAGGTGACGGGTGGGGGTTGTGGGGCTTGATGTGGGCAGGTGACGGGGAGAACCAGCTGGATTCTCGGCACAGGCAGCTGGCTCCCTGGAGGTAGCCACCTGTTCACTAGTGTCAGGACGTTTTAATGAAAGACAAATTTATGTTACGATTGTTGAAGGTCTTGAAGCATTCTCCTGCGTTAGCGAGGTAGCGCAAGTAAACAGACGAAAGAATGGCCCATCCCACCCACATACACATGTATATACATAAACGCCCACACACGCACATATACACATACCTATACATTTCAACGTATACATACATATACATACAGACATATACATTTATATACATGTACATATTCATACATGCTGCCTTCATCCATTCTCGTCGCCACCCCGCCACACATGAAATGACAACCCCCTCCCCGCGTGCGCGCGAGGTAGCGCTAGGAAAAGACAACAAAGGCCCCATTCGTTCACACTCAGTCTCTAGCTGTCATGTATAATGCACCAAAACCACAGTTCCCTTTCCGTATCCAGTCCCCACAAAACTTTCCATGGTTTACCCCAGACGCTTCACATGCCCTGCTTCAATCCATTGACAGCACGTCGACCCTGGTATACCACATCGTTCCAGTTCACTCTATTCCTTGCACGCCTTTCACCCTCCTGTATGTTCAGGCCCCGATCGCTCAAAATCTTTTTCACTCCATCCTTCCACCTCCAATTTGGTCTCCCACTTCTCCTCGTTCCCTCCACCTCTGACACATATATCCTCTTGGTCAATCTTTCCTCACTCATTCTCTCCATGTGACCAAACCATTTCAAAACACCCTCTTCTGCTCTCTCAACCACAATCTTTTTATTTCCACACATCTCTCTTACCCTTTCATTACTTACTCGATCAAACCACCTCACGCTACATATTGTCCTAAAACCTCATTTCCAACACATTCACCCTCCTCGGCACAAGCCTATCTATAGCCCACGCCTCACAACCATACAACATTGTTGGAACCACTATTCCTTCAAACATACCCACTTTTGCTCTCCGAGATAATGTTCTCGCCTTCCACACATTCTTCAACGCTCCCAGAACCTTCGCTCCCTCCCCCACCCTGTGACTCACTTCCACTTCTATGGTTCCATCCGCTGCTAAATCCATTCCCAGATATCTAAAACACTTCACTTCCTCCAGTTTTTCTCCATTCAAACTTACCTCCCAATTGACTTGTCCCTCAACCCTACTGAACCTAATAGCCTTGTTCTTATTCACATTTACACTCAGCTTTCTTCTTTCACTCACTTTACCAAGTTCAGTCACCAACTTCTGCAGTTTCTCACCCGAATCAGCCACCAGCGCTGTATGATCAGCGAACAACTGACTCACTTCCGAAGCCCTCTCTTCCACAACAGACTGCATACTTGCCCCTCTCTCCAAAACTCTTGCATTCACCTCTCTAACAACCTCATCCATAATGGAGACATTGCACACCCCTGGCGCAAACCAACATTCACTAAGAAGTAATCACTTTCCACGATAAAAACTTTTCACTGCTTCTAGCAACTTGCCTCCCACACCTCCCACGGAGCATCTCTATCAACTCTATCATATGCCTTCTCCAGATCCATAAATGCTACATACAAATCCATCTGTTTTTCTAAGTATTTCTCACATACATTCTTCAAAGCAAACACCTGATCCACACATCCTCTACCACTTCTGAAACTACACTGCTCTTCCCCAATCTGATGCTCTGTACATACCTTCACCCTCTCAATCAATACCCTCCCATATAATTTCCCAGGAATACTCAACTAATTTATACCTTTGTAATTTGAACACTCACCTTTTCCACCTTTGCCTTTGAAACAATGGCACTATGCAAGCATTCCGCCAATTTTCAGGCACTTAACCATGAACCATACATATATTGAATATCCTCACTAACCATTCAATAACATAGTCACCCCCTATTTTGATAAATTCCATAGCAATACCATCCAAACCCGCCGCCTTGCCGGCTTTCATCATCCGCAAAGCTTTCACTACCTCTTCTCTATTTACCATATCATCCTCCCTGACCCTCTCACTTTGCACACCACCTCAACCAAAACACTCTATATCTGCCACTCTATCATCAAACGCATTCAGCAAACCTTCAAATACTCACTCCATCTCCTTCTCACTTCACCGCTATTGTTATTACTTCCCCATTAGCCCCCTTCGCCTATGTTCCCATTTGTTCTCTTGTCTTACGCACTTTATTTACCTCCTTCCAGAACATCTTTTTATTGTCCCTAGAATTTAATGATACTCTCTCACCCCAAATCTCATTTGCCCTCTTTTTCACCTCTTGCACCTTTCTCTTGACCTCTTGCCTCTTTCTTTTATACATCTCCAAGTCATTTGCACTACCTCCCCGCAAAACTCGTCCAAATGCCTTTCTCTTCTCTTTCACTAATAATCTTACTTCTTCAGCCCACCACTCACTACCCTTTCTAATCTGCCCACCTCCCACATTTCTCATGCCTCTGGCATCTTTTGCGCAAGCCATCACTGCTTCCCTAAATACATCCCATTCCTCCCCCACGCCCCTTACGTCATTTGCTCTCACCTTTTTCCATTCTGCACCCAATATCTCCTGGTACTTCCTCACACAAGTCTCCTTTTCAAGCTCACTTACTCTCACCACTCTCTTCACCCCAACATTCTGTCTTCTTTTCTGAAAGCTCTCTCTCTCTCTCTCTCTCTCTCTCTCTCTCTCTCTCTCTCTCTCTCTCTCTCTCTCTCTCTCTCTCTGTATATATATATATATATATATATATATATATATATTTTTTTTTTTCATACGATTCGCCATTTCCCGCATGTGCGAGGTAGCGTTAAGAACAGAGGACTGGGCCTTAGAGGGAAAATCCTCACCTGGCCCCCTTCTCTGTTCCTTCTTTTGGAAAAAAAAAAAAAAAAAAAAAAAAAAAAAAAAAAACGAGAGGGGAGGATTTCCAGCCACCCGCTCCCTCCCCTTTTAGTCGCCTTCTACGACACGCAGGGAATACGTGGGAAGTATTCTTTCTCCCCTATCCCCAGGGATTATATATATATATATATATATATATATATATATATATATATATATATATATATATATATATATATATATATATATATATATATATATATGTGTGTGTGTGTGTGTGTGTGTGTGTGTGTGTGTGTGTGTTTGTTATACTTAACCGCCGTCTCCCGCGTTAGGGATGTAGCGCAAGGAAGCAGACAAGGAATGGCCCAACCCACCCACATACACATGTGTATACATAAATGCCCACACACGCACATATACATGAGTATACATTTCAACGTATACATACATATATATACACAGACATATACATAACACATGTACATATTCATACTTTCTGCTTTCATCCATTGACGTCGCCACCGCGCCACACATGAAATAACATACCCCCTCCCCCCCCCCCTCCCCGCCCCCACCAGCGAATCGATGTGAGCTGATGCGGTCTTTCTTTGTCTATTCCTGGCTCTCTCATTAACGAGGAAAACGGTGATCAAGTATGATATATATATATATATATATATATATATATATATATATATATATATATATATATATATATATATATATATATATATACACACACACACATATATATATATATATATATATATATACACACACACACATATATATATATATATATATATATATATATATATATATATATATATATATATATATATATATATATATTGCAGTGGAATTTATTAAAAAAGAGGTGACTGTATTGTTGACTGGTTGGTAAGGTTATTTAATGTATGTATGACTCATGGTGAGGTGCCTGAGGATTGGCGGAATGCGTGCATAGTACCATTGTACAAAGGCGAAGGGGATAAGAGTGAGTGCTCAAATTACAGAGGTATAAGTTTGTTGAGTATTCCTGGGAAATTATATGGGAGGGTATTGATTGAGAGGGTGAAGGCATGTACAGAGCATCAGATTGGGGAAGAGCAGTGTGGTTTCAGAAGTGGTAGAGGATGTGTGGACCAGGTGTTTGCTTTGAAGAATGTATGTGAGAAATACTTAGAAAAGCAAATGGATTTGTATGTAGCAGTTATGGATCTGGAGAAGGCATATGATAGAAGTGATAGAGATGCTCTGTGGAAGGTATTAAGAATATATGGTGTGGGAGGCAAGTTGTTAGAAGCAGTGAAAAGTTTTTATCGAGGATATAAGTCATGTGTACGTGTAGGAAGAGAGGAAAGTGATTGGTTCTCAGTGAATATAAGTTTGCGGCAGGGGTGTGTGATGTCTCCATGGTTGTTTAATTTCTTTATGGATTGGGTTGTTAGGGAGGTGAATGCAAGAGTTTTGGAAAGAGGGGCAAGTATGAAGTCTGTTGTGGATGAGAGAGCTTGGGAAGTGAGTCAGTTGTTGTTCGCTGATGATACAGCGCTGGTGGCTGATTCATGTGAGAAACTGCAGAAGCTGGTGACTGAGTTTGGTAAAGTGTGTGAAAGAAGAAAGTTAAGAGTAAATGTGAGTAAGAGCAAGGTTATTAGGTACAGTAGGGTTGAGGGTCAAGTCAATTGGGAGGTAAGTTTGAATGGAGAAAAACTGGAGGAAGTGAAGTGTTTTAGATATCTAGGAGTGGATCTGGCAGTAGATGGAACCATGGAAGCGGAAGTGAATCATAGGGTGGGAGAGGGGGCGAAAATCCTGGGAGCCTTGAAGAATATGTGGAAGTCGAGAACATTATCTCGGAAAGGAAAAATGGGTATGTTTGAAGGAATAGTGGTTCCAACAATGTTGTATGGTTGCGAGGCGTGGGCTATGGATAAAGTTGTGCGCAGGAGGGTGGATGTGCTGGAAATGAGATGTTTGAGGACAATGTGTGGTGTGAGGTGGTTTGATCGAGTAAGTAATGTAAGGGAAATAAAAAGAGCGTGGTTGAGAGAGCAGAAGAGGGTGTTTTGAAATGGTTTGGGCACATGGAGAGAATGAGTGAGGAAAGATTGACCAAGAGGATATATGTGTCGGAGGTGGAGAGAACGAGGAGAAGTGGGAGACCAAATTGGAGGTGGAAAGATGGGGTGAAAAGATTTTGTGTGATCGGGGCCTGAACATGCAGGAGGGTGAAAGGCGTGCAAGAAATAGAGTGAATTGGAACGATGTGGTATACCGGGGTTGACGTGCTGTCAGTGGATTGAAGCAGGGCATGTGAAGCGTCTGGGGTAAACCATGGAAAGTTGTGTGGGGCCTGGATGTGGAAAGGGAGCTGTGGTTTCGGGCATTATTGCATGACAGCTAGAGACTGAGTGTGAACGAATGGGGCCTTTGTTGTCTTTTCCTAGTGCTACCTCGCACACATGAGGGGGGAGGGGGATGGTATTCCATGTGTGGCGAGGTGGCGATGGGAATGAATAAAGGCAGACAGTGTGAATTGTGTGCATGGGTATGTATGTATGTGTGTGTGTGTGTGTGTGTGTGTGTGTGTGTGTGTGTGTGTATGTGTACATTGAGATGTATAGGTATGTATATTTGCGTGTGTGGACGTGTATGTATATACATTGTGTATGGGGGTGGGTTGGGCCATTTCGTCTGTTTCCTTGTGCTACCTCGCAAACGCGGGAGACAGCGACAAAGCAAAATGAATTAATATATATATATATATATATATATATATATATATATATATATATATATATATATATATATATATATATATATTCCTATGGGTCCACGGGGAAAATGAAACACGATAAGTTCCCAAGTGCACTTTCGTGTAATAATCAACTCTTGTCATCTGGGGTCCTTTTCCTCATTAATGGGTCAAACGTCAAGAAGAATCAAGTTTTTCGAAAAAGCATAGAAAAAAGTACTTTTATTTTTTTTTATTGATATTGTAATTAGTCATAATGAGTTTTATCCCAACCCACCACCCCACCCCACCCCACACCACACCACACCACACCACACCACACCACACCACAACCACACCACACCACACCACACCACACCACACCACAAACACACCACACCACACCACAAGCACACCACACCACACGACACGACACCACACCACACCTTAAACACGCCACACCACACCACAAACACACCACACCACATCACACCACACCACAAACACGCCACACCACACCACAAACACACCACACCACACCACACCACACCACACCACAAACACACCACACCACACCACACCACACCACACCACACGACAAACAGCCACACCACACCTCACCACACCACACCACAAACACGCCACAAACACGCCACACCACACCACAAACACGCCACACCACACCACACCACACCACACCACACCACAAACACGCCACACCACACCACACCACAAACACGCCACAAGCAAGCATGCCAGGATGGTAGCCAAGCCACCCAGCCAGCAAGTTGTGATTCAGAACAGTTTATGGGTTATGTGTTGTGTTGTTGTAGGAGGAGGAGGATAGTCACGTGTTGTGGGTTATATGTTGTATTGTTGTAGGAGGAGGAGGATAGTCACGTGTTGTGGGTTATATGTTGTATTGTTGTAGGAGGAGGAGGATGGTCACGTGTTGTGGGTTACATGTTGTATTGTTGTAGGAGGAGGAGGATGGTCACGTGTTGTGGGGACGCAAGGAACCAGTAAACTAAAGACGAGCGTGAGAGGAGCGGTGTTTGCAGTAGCCTCAGTGAACCAGAACTGGTCTACTCTGGTCTGGTAGAAAACCGTGAGTTCCTGAGCCAGACGTAAGACCATATCACCTCGCCAGCCAGTCGACCAGTTGTTTACACAGTTCCGTGAGGTGAATGTGGTTGTTGCTGTGTGTGTGTTTACATCAAGGTATGTCTGATGGTGGTCGCTTCCCCAGACGTAACCCTGAGCCACGTGTATACTGGCTGACGCCTTACCATCCCAGGTCAACAAGATGCCATCCTGACTCGTACCAGTGGCTTCAGTACGAGGATGGAACCTTCACCTTAGGTTGTCAGTCCCTTCAGATACTCGTAAACCTCGACCATGGAAGATGAGACGAAGGTTTGCCTCAGCTTCGTGCAGGTGTATACAAGGTAGATGAGAGGAGTGAGTGGGTGAGTGATGGTCCTGGAGGCCAGCAGCCTGCAGGGACGTGGCCTGCAGTGGGCACAGCCAGACACGTCTCCTACGTGGCCTGCAGTGGGCACAGCCAGACACGTCTCCTACAGCGCCTCCTGCTGCAGGGACCTGGACCAGGTTGTGAGGCCGTGTACAACTAGGCTCAGCCAACTGGTATATAAACGAACACAAGGACAGAATAACGACGTATGTGGCCATCTCTCTCTCTCTCTCTCTCTCTCTCTCTCTCTCTCTCTCTCTCTCTCTCTCTCTCTCTCTCTCTCTCTCTCTCTCTCTCAGTAACCAGGAAAACCCGTGAAAGAATGATTCACAACGAGACACATATACATCCAAGTGGATCAGGTGGATTACAAGACCTTGTATTGTGTTAACATAGACGGCAACTGAACGCCATTATCAAAACTGTATCATCAACCAGACACAAAGGGGAGGATGAACAGCTGGGTGGATTGTGGACGGACTGCCACGACCAGTACTCGATACTCAGTGACATAGTGAGGGTGTGTGTGGGGATGTTAACATCATGTGTAACACATGAAGGTGTTAAGAGTGTGTGTGGGGGTGTTTACATCATGTGTAACACATGAAGGTGTTAAGGGTGGGTGTGTGTAACACATGAAGAAGGTGTTAAGGTTGTGTATGTGTGGGGGGTGTTAACATCATGTGTAACACATGAAGGTGTTAAGAGTGTGTGGGGGGTGTTAACATCATGTGTAACACATGAAGAAGGTGTTAAGGTTGTGTATGTGTGGGGGTGTTAACATCATGTGTGGGGCGGGCAGGCGTGTCAGCCAGGGGCATCAGCCAACACTGGTCACATCACGCCAGCTGGGCAGATGGTCCTCAACAAGGGAGACGTTGTCAGGGGCACCGGCAGGGTGTAGCGCCCTCACCCGCCCACCGGCAGGGTGTAGCGCCCTCACCCGCTACAGGCAGGGTGTAGCGCCCTCACCCGCCCACCGGCAGGGTGCAGCGCCCTCACCCGCCCACCGGCTGGGTGTAGCGCCCTCACCCGCCCACCGGCAGGGTGTAGCGCCCTCACCCGCCCACCGGCAGGGTGTAGCGCCCTCACCCGCCCACAGGCAGTGTGTAGCGCCCTCAGCCGCCCACAGGCAGGGTGTAGCGCCCTCACCCGCCCACAGGCAGGGTGTAGCGCCCTCACCCGCCCACAGGCAGGGTGTAGCGCCCTCACCCGCCCACCGGCAGGGTGTAGCGCCCTCACCCGCCCACCGGCAGGGTGTAGCGCCCTCACCCGCCCACAGGCAGTGTGTAGCGCCCTCAGCCGCCCACAGGCAGGGTGTAGCGCCCTCACCCGCCCACAGGCAGGGTGTAGCGCCCTCACCCGCCCACAGGCAGTGTGTAGCGCCCTCAGCCGCCCACCGGCAGTGTGTAGCGCCCTCAGCCGCCCACAGGCAGGGTGTAGCGCCCTCACCCGCCCACAGGCAGTGTGTAGCGCCCTCACCCGCCCACCGGCTGGGTGTAGCGCCCTCACCCGCCCACCGGCAGTGTGTAGCGCCCTCACCCGCCCACAGGCAGGGTGTAGCGCCCTCACCCGCCCACCGGCAGTGTGTAGCGCCCTCACCCGCCCACCGGCTGGGTGTAGCGCCCTCACCCGCCCACAGCAGCAGCTGCTTTCCCTGCATGTTGGGAGACGTCGTCTGGATGGTTATCTGCTGGAAGGTTACGGTGGTCTGCTGGAAGGTTACGGTGGTCTGCTGGAAGGTTACGGTGGTCTGCTGGAAGGTTGCGGTTATCTGCTGGAAGGTTACGGTGGTCTGCTGGAAGGTTACGGTGGTCTGCTGGAAGGTTACGGTGGTCTGCTGGAAGGTTATGGTGGTCTGCTGGAAGGTTACGGTGGTCTGCTGGAAGGTTATGGTGGTCTGGTGGAAGGTTACGGTGGCCTCCTGGAAAGTTACGGTGGTCTGCTGGAAGGTTACGGTGGTCTGCTGGAAGGTTACGGTGGTCTGCTGGAAGGTTACGGTGGTCTGGTGGAAGGTTACGGTGGTCTGCTGGAAGGTTACGGTGGCCTCCTGGAAAGTTACGGTGGTCTGCTGGAAGATTACGGTGGTCTGCTGGAAGGTTACGGTGGTCTGCTGGAAGATTACGGTGGTCTGCTGGAAGGTTACGGTGGTCTGCTGGAAGATTACGGTGGTCTGCTGGAAGGTTACGGTGGTCTGCTGGAAGGTTACGGTGGTCTGCTGGAAGATTACGGTGGTCTGCTGGAAGATTACGGTGGTCTGCTGGAAGGTTACGGTGGTCTGCTGGAAGATTACGGTGGCCTGCTGGAAGGTTACGGTGGCCTGCTGGAAGGTTTTCATGAACCAATAAACTGCAGCCAATCCACCAGACCAGACGAGGTCCCGAGGCTTCTATAAGTTGAGAGAGAGAGAGAGAGAGAGAGAGAGAGAGAGAGAGAGAGAGAGAGAGAGAGAGAGAGAGAGAGGCCAGGGGCGTCACGTGGAAGTGTCTGTGGTTGTAGCCAGATGGTGGGGTTTCCAGTGTACCATGAGCCCCACCAAGTGGACCATATCCTGCTCCACTTGGCCTCAGCCCCGTGTGGTGTGGACTGGCATGGGTTGTAGTGGTCTGGCCGGAGAACACAGGTTGTGGTTCCCTTCACTCGGGTTGTATTCCACATGACTTCGTGTGATGCATAACAACAGAATTACTGAATTGGTTGTTACGTGGCGTTGCTTGACCGTAATTGCTCTGCATTCAGCAGCAGGTCAAGTGTTTACCTTGTCATCTGTGACAGACTTGCGTCCCCGGCGTAGTGCATCTCTCTCTCTCTCTCTCTCTCTCTCTCTCTCTCTCTCTCTCTCTCTCTCTCTCTCTCTCTCTCTCTCTCTCTCTCTCTCAGGGCGCCGGCATGAACGAACCTTGTCCTGGCTAGCCAGCTGGACGTGAGGCTTCTCTGTGACCATCAACACTGGCGAAAGGTCAAAGGTCACGGCGGTCAGGGGTCAAGAGAGGGCGCGGGCCGAGGCGCGGGCCAGGGCGTGGGCTAAGGAGAAAGTAGGATGAGCCAAGTTAAAGTGGCTCCAGTACGCCATCTTGGGGGGGCGGGGGGCACTGGGATTTAGACTTACTGGTTTAGTGTAGCTCAGATGGTGATGGTTTAGGTTACCAGCTGGTATAGTGTAGCTCAGATGGTGATGGTTTAGGTTACCAGCTGGTTTCGTGTAGTTCTTCAGCTGGTTTAGGGTGTCTGGAGTGGCTGGCAGGTGGTCAGCCTCGTACGACGACTTAACTCTTTGTCGTACGATAACTTCGGCCGTCGCACCGACGGTGGTCGTGGTCGTGGCAGTAGTGGGTCCGCCTGGACCACAGGGGAACCTGGGCTCACTCTCAGGGGCTCTCTGGGGGTGTCTGGAGGTGTGTCTGGGGGTGTCTGGGGGTGTGTCTGGGGGTGTCTGGAAGTGTGTCTGGGGGTGTGTCTGGGGTTGTGTCTGGGGGTGTCTGGGGGTGTCTGGAGGTGTGTCTGGGGGTGTCTGGGGGTGTGTCTGGGGGTGTCTGGGGGTGTGGAGATGAAACACGGATGAATAAACTGATCAGATCAGAGAAAACATCACGAATAATTAAACTGTTTTGGGAAGTTTATCATTTGTGGCAGCCATGGTTGTGGCAGCCATGGTTGTGGCAGCCATGGTTGTGGCAGCCATGGTTGTGGCAGCCATGGTTGTCGCAGCCATGGTTGTGGCAGCCATGGTTGTCGCAGCCATGGTTGTGGCAGCCATGGTTGTCGCAGCCATGGTTGTGGCAGCCATGGTTGTCGCAGCCATGGTTGTGGCAGCCATGGTTGTCGCAGCCATGGTTGTCGCAGCCATGGTTGTGGCAGCCATGGTTGTGGCAGCCATGGTTGTGGCAGTCATGGTTGTGGCAGTCATGGTTGTGGCAGCCATGGTTGTGGCAGCCATGGTTGTGGCAGCCATGGTTGTGGCAGCCATGGTTGTGGCAGCCATGGTTGTGGCAGCCATGGTTGTGGCAGCCATGGTTGTCGCAGCCATGGTTGTCTTTCTCTGTCAGGTGGCCCCCCCCCGGTCCCCCCCCCCCCTCCCCTGATCTAGGGTTCCCCTGAGGACCATATGTCAACCACGTCAGCTCCTGGCGGAGCCTGCATCGCAGCCACGGGTTTAAAACTTTTTTTTTTCTCTCTCTCATATGCACGACACATTTTCTTTGTGTGTGTGTGTGTGTGTGTGTGTGTGTGTGTGTGTGTGTAGCATCGCTACCCCCTGCTTCAGCGAGGTAGCGTCAGGAAAACAGACAACAAAGGCCACATTTGTTCACACTCAGTCTCTAGCTGTCATGTGTAATGCACTGAAACCACAGCTCCCTTTCCACATCCAGGACCCACAAAACTTTCCATGGTTTACCCCAGACGCTTCACATGCCTTGGTTCAATCCATTGACAACACGTCGACCCCGGTATACCACATCGTTCCATTTCACTCTATTCCCTGCACGCCTTTCACCCTCCTGTATGTTCAGGCCCCGATCGCTCAAAATCTTTATCACTCCATCCTTCCATCTCCAGTTTGGTCTCCCGCTTCTCCTCGTTCCCTCCACCTCTAACACATATATCCTCTTGGTCAATCTTTCCTCACTCATTCTGTCCATATGTCCAAACATACCCTCTTCTGCTCTCTCAACCACACTCTTTTTATTACCACACATCTCTCTTACCCCTTCATTACTTACTCGATCAAACCACCTCACACCACATATTGTCCTCAAACATTTCATTTCCAACACATCCACTTTCTACCGCGCAGTCTTATCTGTAGCCCATGCCTCGCATCCATGTAATGGTGTTGGGACTACTTTTCCTTCAAACATATCCATTTATGCCCTCCCAGATAACGTTCTCTTTCTCTCTCTCTACATATTCTTCAGTTCCTCCAGAACCTTCGTCCCCTTCCCCACCCTATGACCCACGTTCGCTTCCGTGGTTCCTTTCGCTGCCATGTCCATTCCCAGATATCTAAACACACTTCACTTCCTCTAATTTTTTCCATTCAAATTCATACCCCAACCAATCTGTCCCTCAACCCTGCTGAACCTAATACTGATAGTCTTGCTTTTATTCACATTTACTCTCAACCTCCTCCTTTCACACTTCCAAACTCAGTCCTCAATTTCTTCAGTTTCTCACCCGAATCTGTCTCCATTGCTTTTTCATCAGCAAACAACATCTGACTCACTTCCCAGGCCCTCTCATCTCCCACAGACTTCCGCATTTACCTCCCCCATCACCCTATCCGTAAACAAATATACAATCATGGTGACATCACACACCCCTGCCGCAGACCAACCATCACTTAGAACCATTCACTTCCCTTTCTTCCTACTTGTACACATGCCTTTCATTCTTGACCAAAGCTTCTCACTGTTTCCAGCAGCTTTCCTCCCACACCATATATTCTTAAGACCTTTCACAAAGCATCTCTGTCAACCCTATCATATGCCTTCTCCAGATCCATAAATGCCACATAATAATCCATCTGTTTTTCTAAGTATTTCTCACATACATTCTTCAAAGCAAACACCTGATCCACACATCCACTACCACTTGCTGAAACCACACTGCTCTTCCCCAATCTGATGCTCTGTACATGCCTTCACCCTCTCAATTACCGCTCTCCCATCAAGCTTATCAGATACGCTCAACAAACTTATACCTCTGTAGTTTGAACGGTCACCTTTATCCCCTTTCCTCTTTGTACAGTGGCACTATACATGCATTACACCAAACTCAGGCACTTCACCATAAACCATACATATATGAAAAATCTTTACCGACCAGTCAGCAACACAGTCACCCCCTTTCTCAATAAATTCAACTACAATATCGTCCACTCCAGCTGTATTGCCGGATTTCATCGTATGAAAGTCTTTCAACATCTGTTCTCTTTTCACCATGGTTCTCTCACTTTACATACCACTCCGACCCAAACACCCTACATCTGCCACTCTGTGATATTGACTTAATTATCAGCATGGGCAGCTGATGAGTCCAGAGACGAGTTAACCAACGCACCTTATGACCCGATGTAAGCAATGTCGCAGGAGTAACCAGAGTCCGACGGAAGAGTAAGGGGGTAAATGTGTCTTTGTGTAGGAGGCGTGTGTTACCACCAGTGTGTGTGTGTGTAGGGAAGAGAGGGCCAGACAGGGTGGCGCTGGTGTGTTGTGTGGTGGGCGGATGTAGGGAGCCAGCCCTCAGCCGGGGAAAGTCACATGATGAATGAGAGAAGGCGTTGTTGATGAAGGGAACATAAACTATATAACTTATGATATTAACTGCAGTGGAACGTAAGAGGGAGGGGAAGAAAGTGAGGAGAAAGGCTGTGAAGAGCAGATGAAAAGAGAAATGGATAGAGATAGCGGTTCAAGGATGGGAGGAAGTGAAATATTGCCTGGCGAGGTATGCTGTGTCGACGTAAGGCAAACAAATGTTAGGGACGGGTCGTGCAGCCGTGCTCATGGGCTTTGTTTATTGAGACTTCGTTATCTGTGGCAACGTCTTGATCACGACAGTACGACTTGTGAGCATAGATGTATGAACAGCCACATAACTGTACGACCTTTGGTGTCTTGCTATGATGGCGTGGCCTTTGACCTGACCCTTGAGGGGTCGAAGGCCAGACCATCGTACCCAGAGTCTGTACCGCCCTGCTCTGGTGGCGATTACCTACACTGCAAATAATTACACGAGGAAAAATACAATCAAATGTGTGTCTTTCTGTCATGACGGCCCCACTTGGGGTGCGACACTAGACGGGGATGTGAGAGGACCGTCCGTCATCTGGGGTGCGACACTGGACGGGGCATGTGAGAGGACCGTCCGTCATCTGGGGTGCGACACTGGACGGGGATGTGAGAGGACCGTCCGTCATCTGGGGTGCGACACTGGACGGGGATGTGAGAGGACCGTCCGACATCTGGGGTGCGACACTGGACGGGGATGTGAGAGGACCGTCCGTCATCTGGGGTGCGACACTGGACGGGGATGTGAGAGGACCGTCCGACATCTGGGGTGCGACACTGGACGGGGATGTGAGAGGACCGTCCGTCATCTGGGGTGCGACACTGGACGGGGATGTGAGGGGACCGTCCGTCATCTGGGGCGCGACACTGGACGGGGCATGTAAGAGGACCGTCCGTCATCTGGGTTGCGACACTGGACGGGGATGTGAGAGGACCGTCCGTCATCTGCGGTGCGACACTGGACGGGAATGTGAGGGGACCGTCCGTCATCTGGAGTGCGACACTGGACGGGGATGTGAGGGGACCGTCCGTCATCTGGGGTGCGACAGTAGACGGACGATGCCGGAAGAGCCGTCCGTCATCATCATTACTTGATGTCACGTCTGGAGCGAGAGGTCACGTCGGGAGCGAGAGGTCACGTCGGGAGCGAGAGGTCACGTCTGGAGCGAGAGGTCACGTCGGGAGCGAGAGGCCACAACATAATAAGGTCGAGAGGTCACGTCGGGAGCGAGAGGCCACAACATAATAAGGTCGAGAGGTTACGTCGGGAGCGGGAGGTCACGTCGGGAGCGAGAGGCCACAACATAATAAGGTCGAGAGGTCACGTCGGGAGCGGGAGGTCACGTCGGGAGCGAGAGGTCACACCATAATAAGGTTGATGGCAGGCTGGTCTGGTGTATACCTTACTCTGGTTTGTGATGACACGTCGAGGCGTGGAGAGATGATCATGTGAGCAGTCCAGCCGTGCACTGCTGGACGCATGTGAGCAGTCCAGCCGTGCACTGGTGGACGCATGTGAGCAGTCCAGCCGTGCACTGCTGGACGCATGTGAGCAGTCCAGCCGTGCACTGGTGGACGCATGTGAGCAGTCCAGCCGTGCACTGGTGGACGCATGTGAGCAGTCCAGCCGTGCACTGCTGGACGCATGTGAGCAGTCCAGCCGTGCACTGGTGGACGCATGTGAGCAGTCCAGCCGTGCACTGGTGGACGCATGTGAGCAGTCCAGCCGTGCACTGGTGGACGCATGTGAGCAGTCCAGCCGTGCACTGCTGGACGCATGTGAGCAGTCCAGCCGTGCACTGGTGGACGCATGTGAGCAGTCCAGCCGTGCACTGGTGGACGCATGTGAGCAGTCCAGCCGTGCACTGGTGGACGCATGTGAGCAGTCCAGCCGTGCACTGGTGGACGCATGTGAGCAGTCCAGCCGTGCACTGGTGGACGCATGTGAGCAGTCCAGCCGTGCACTGCTGGACGCATGTGAGCAGTCCAGCCGTGCACTGGTGGACGCATGTGAGCAGTCCAGCCGTGCACTGGTGGACGCATGTGAGCAGTCCAGCCGTGCACTGGTGGACGCATGTGAGCAGTCCAGCCGTGCACTGGTGGACGCATGTGAGCAGTCCAGCCGTGCACTGGTGGACGCATGTGAGCAGTCCAGCCGTGCACTGCTGGACGCATGTGAGCAGTCCAGCCGTGCACTGGTGGACGCATGTGAGCAGTCCAGCCGTGCACTGCTGGACGCATGTGAGCAGTCCAGCCGTGCACTGGTGGACGCATGTGAGCAGTCCAGCCGTGCACTGGTGGACGCATGTGAGCAGTCCAGCCGTGCACTGGTGGACGCATGTGAGCAGTCCAGCCGTGCACTGGTGGACGCATGTGAGCAGTCCAGCCGTGCACTGGTGGACGCATGTGAGCAGTCCAGCCGTGCACTGGTGGACGCATGTGAGCAGTCCAGCCGTGCACTGGTGGACGCATGTGAGCAGTCCAGCCGTGCACTGGTGGACGCATGTGAGCAGTCCAGCCGTGCACTGGTGGACGCATGTGAGCAGTCCAGCCGTGCACTGGTGGACGCATGTGAGCAGTCCAGCCGTGCACTGGTGGACGCATGTGAGCAGTCCAGCCGTGCACTGGTGGACGCATGTGAGCAGTCCAGCCGTGCACTGGTGGACGCATGTGAGCAGTCCAGCCGTGCACTGGTGGACGCATGTGAGCAGTCCAGCTGTGCACTGGTGGACGCATGTGAGCAGTCCAACCGTGCACTGGTGGACGCATGTGAGCAGTCCAGCCGTGCACTGCTGGACGCATGTGAGCAGTCCAGCTGTGCACTGGTGGACGCATGTGAGCAGTCCAGCCGTGCACTGGTGGACGCATGTGAGCAGTCCAGCCGTGCACTGCTGGACGCATGTGAGCAGTCCAACCGTGCACTGGTGGACGCAAATGATCGTCACTTCATTACGATCGTTAGCGTCAGTTTGCATAGATTATCACAAGGAGACGTAGTGACACATCTCACCCGGTCGAGGCTCGCCTGGGGAAATGATCTAGAAGGAGATGGAACTAGTAGGGAAATGATCTAGAAATGAACTAGAAGGAGATGGAACTAGTAGGGAAATGATCTAGAAATGAACTAGAAGGAGATGGAACTAGTAGAGAAATGATCTAGAAATGAACTAGAAGGAGATGGAACTAGTAGGGAAATGATCTAGAAATGAACTAGAAGGAGATGGAACTAGTAGGGAAATGATCTAGAAATGAACTAGAAGGAGATGGAACTAGTAGGGAAATGATCTAGAAATGAACTAGAAGGAGATGGAACTAGTAGGGAAATGATCTAGAAATGAACTAGAAGGAGATGGAACTAGTAGGGAAATGATCTAGAAATGAACTAAAAGGAGATGGAACTAGTAGGGAAATGATCTAGAAATGAACTAGAAGGAGATGAACTAGTAGGGAAATGATCTAGAAATGAACTAGAAGAGATGGAACTAGTAGGGAAATGATCTAGAAATGAACTAGAAGGAGATGGAACTAGTAGGGAAATGATCTAGAAATGAACTAGGGATGGAACTAGTAGGGAAATGATCTAGAAATGAACTAGAAGGAGATGGAACTAGTAGGGAAATGATCTAGAAATGAACTAGAAGGAGATGGAACTAGTAGGGAAATGATCTAGAAATGAACTAGAAGGAGATGGAACTAGTAGGGAAATGATCTAGAAATGAACTAGAAGGAGATGGAACTAGTAGGGAAATGATCTAGAAAATGAACTAGAAGGAGATGGAACTAGTAGGGAAATGATCTAGAAATGAACTAGAAGAGATGGAACTAGTAGGGAAATGATCTAGAAATGAACTAGAAGGAGATGGAACTAGTAGGGAAATGATCTAGAAATGAACTAGGAGATGGAACTAGTAGGGAAATGATCTAGAAATGAACTAGAAGGAGATGGAACTAGTAGGGAAATGATCTAGAAATGAACTAGAAGGAGATGGAACTAGTAGGGAAATGATCTAGAAATGAACTAGAAGGAGATGGAACTAGTAGGGAAATGATCTAGAAATGAACTAGAAGGAGATGGAACTAGTAGGGAAATGATCTAGAAATGAACTAGAAGGAGATGGAACTAGTAGGGAAATGATCTAGAAATGAACTAGAAGGAGATGGAACTAGTAGGGAAATGATCTAGAAATGAACTAGAAGGAGATGGAACTAGTAGGGAAATGATCTAGAAATGAACTAGAAGGAGATGGAACTAGTAGGGAAATGATCTAGAAATGAACTAGAAGGAGATGGAACTAGTAGGGAAATGATCTAGAAATGAACTAGAAGGAGATGGAACTAGTAGGGAAATGATCTAGAAATGAACTAGAAGGAGATGGAACTAGTAGGGAAATGATCTAGAAATGAACTAGAAGGAGATGGAACTAGTAGGGAAATGATCTAGAAATGAACTAGAAGGAGATGGAACTAGTAGGGAAATGATCTAGAAATGAACTAGAAGGAGATGGAACTAGTAGGGAAATGATCTAGAAATGAACTAGAAGGAGATGGAACTAGTAGGGAAATGATCTAGAAATGAACTAGAAGGAGATGGAACTAGTAGGGAAATGATCTAGAAATGAACTAGAAGGAGATGGAACTAGTAGGGAAATGATCTAGAAATGAACTAGAAGGAGATGGAACTAGTAGGGAAATGATCTAGAAATGAACTAGAAGGAGATGGAACTAGTAGGGAAATGATCTAGAAATGAACTAGAAGGAGATGGAACTAGTAGGGAAATGATCTAGAAATGAACTAGAAGGAGATGGAACTAGTAGGGAAATGATCTAGAAATGAACTAGAAGGAGATGGAACTAGTAGGGAAATGATCTAGAAATGAACTAGAAGGAGATGGAACTAGTAGGGAAATGATCTAGAAATGAACTAGAAGGAGATGGAACTAGTAGGGAAATGATCTAGAAATGAACTAGAAGGAGATGGAACTAGTAGGGAAATGATCTAGAAATGAACTAGAAGGAGATGGAACTAGTAGGGAAATGATCTAGAAATGAACTAGAAGAGATGGAACTAGTAGGGAAATGATCTAGAAATGAACTAGAAGGAGATGGAACTAGTAGGGAAATGATCTAGAAATGAACTAGAAGAGATGGAACTAGTAGGGAAATGATCTAGAAATGAACTAGAAGGAGATGGAACTAGTAGGGAAATGATCTAGAAATGAACTAGAAGGAGATGGAACTAGTAGAGAAATGAACTAGAAGGAGATGGAACTAGTAGGGAAATGATCTAGAAATGAACTAGAAGGAGATGGAACTAGTAGGGAAATGATCTAGAAATGAACTAGAAGGAGATGGAACTAGTAGGGAAATGATCTAGAAATGAACTAGAAGGAGATGGAACTAGTAGGGAAATGATCTAGAAATGAACTAGAAGGAGATGGAACTAGTAGGGAAATGATCTAGAAATGAACTAGAAGGAGATGGAACTAGTAGGGAAATGATCTAGAAATGAACTAGAAGGAGATGGAACTAGTAGGGAAATGATCTAGAAATGAACTAGAAGGAGATGGAACTAGTAGGGAAATGATCTAGAAATGAACTAGAAGGAGATGGAACTAGTAGGGAAATGATCTAGAAATGAACTAGAAGGAGATGGAACTAGTAGGGAAATGATCTAGAAATGAACTAGAAGGAGATGGAACTAGTAGGGAAATGATCTAGAAATGAACTAGAAGGAGATGGAACTAGTAGGGAAATGATCTAGAAATGAACTAGAAGGAGATGGAACTAGTAGGGAAATGATCTAGAAATGAACTAGAAGGAGATGGAACTAGTAGGGAAATGATCTAGAAATGAACTAGAAGGAAGACAGTTGCTTTAGCAGATGTGGTTTAGCGTAGCTGCCTCTCTCGTTCTCACCCACACATTGCGTAAGACTGAAGTCATCAGCAACACCACGTGCCAACACGCACGCACGCACGCACGCACGCACGCACGTGTACCCCAGCACCAGGTCACTGACTTACTGGGCGAAGGGAGATGCCTTATCTTGGGACACTGCTGACACCTCCCAGGGCTGGGATGTTGGGGTACTGCTGACACCTCCCAGGGCTGGGATGTTGGGACACTGCTGACACCTCCCAGGGCTGGGATGTTGGGGTACTGCTGACACCTCCCAGGGCTGGGATGTTGGGATACTGCTGACACCTCCCAGGGCTGGGATGTTGGGGTACTGCTGACACCTACCAGGGCTGGGATGTTGGGGTACTGCTGACACCTCCCAGGGCTGGGATGTTGGGGTACTGCTGACACCTCCCAGGGTTGGGATGTTGGGGTACTGCTGACACCTCCCAGGGCTGGGATGTTGGGACACTGCTGACACCTCCCAGGGCTGGGATGTTGGGGTACTGCTGACACCTCCCAGGGCTGGGATGTTGGGATACTGCTGACACCTCCCAGGGCTGGGATGTTGGGGTACTGCTGACACCTACCAGGGCTGGGATGTTGGGGTACTGCTGACACCTCCCAGGGCTGGGATGTTGGGGTACTGCTGACACCTCCCAGGGCTGGGATGTTAGGGTACTGCTGACACCTCCCAGGGCTCGGATGTTGGGATACTGCTGACACCTCCCAGGGCTGGGATGTTGGGGTACTGCTGACACCTCCCAGGGCTGGGATGTTGGGACACTGCTGACACCTCCCAGGGCTGGGATGTTGGGGTACTGCTGACACCTCCCAGGGCTGGGATGTTGGGATACTGCTGACACCTCCCAGGGCTGGGATGTTGGGGTACTGCTGACACCTACCAGGGCTGGGATGTTGGGGTACTGCTGACACCTCCCAGGGCTGGGATGTTGGGGTACTGCTGACACCTCCCAGGGCTGGGATGTTGGGGTACTGCTGACACCTCCCAGGGCTGGGATGTTGGGATACTGCTGACACCTCCCAGGGCTGGGATGTTGGGATACTGCTGACACCTCCCAGGGCTGGGATGTTGGGGTACTGCTGACACCTCCCAGGGCTGGGATGTTGGGATACTGCTGACACCTCCCAGGGCTGGGATGTTGGGGTACTGCTGACACCTCCCAGGGCTGGGATGTTGGGGTACTGCTGACACCTCCCAGGGCTGGGATGTTGGGGTACTGCTGACACCTCCCAGGGCTGGGATGTGGGGATACTGCTGACACCTCCCAGGGCTGGGATGTTGGGGTACTGCTGACACCTCCCAGGGCTGGGATGTTGGGATACTGCTGACACCTCCCAGGGCTGGGATGTTGGGGTACTGCTGACACCTCCCAGGGCTGGGATGTTGGGGTACTGCTGACACCTCCCAGGGCTGGGATGTTGGGGTATTGCTGACACCTCCCAGGGCTTGGATGTTGGGACACTGCTGACACCTCCCTGGGCTGGGATGTTGGGACACTGCTTACACCTCCCAGGGCCGGGACGTTGGGACACTGCTGACACCTCCCAGGGCTGGGATGTTGGGATACGGCTGACACCTCCCAGGGCTGGGATGTTGGGACACTGCTGACACCTCCCAGGGCTGGGATGTTGGGATACTGCTGACACCTCCCAGGGCTGGGATGTTGGGATACTGCTGACACCTCCCAGGGCTGGGATGTTGGGGTACTGCTGACACCTACCAGGGCTGGGATGTTGGGGTACTGCTGACACCTCCCAGGGCTGGGATGTTGGGATACTGCTGACACCTCCCAGGGCTAGGATGTTGGGACACTGCTGACACCTCCCAGGGCTGGGATGTTGGGATACGGCTGACACCTCCCAGGGCTGGGATGTTGGGACACTGCTGACACCTCCCAGGGCTGGGATGTTGGGATACGGCTGACACCTCCCAGTGCTGGGATGTTGGGACACTGCTGACACCTCCCAGGGCTGGGATGTTGGGATACTGCTGACACCTCCCAGGGCTGGGATGTTGGGACACTGCTGACACCTCCCAGGGCTGGGATGTTGGGATACTGCTGACACCTCCCAGGGCTAGGATGTTGGGACACTGCTGACACCTCCCAGGGCTGGGATGTTGGGATACTGCTGACACCTCCCAGGGCTTGGATGTTGGGACACTGCTGACACCTTCCAGGGCTGGGATGCTGGGATACTGCTGACACCTCCCAGGGCTGGGATGTTGGGACACTGCTGACACCTCCGAGGGCTGGGATGTTGGGACACTGCTGACACCTCCCAGGGCTGGGATGTTGGGACACTGCTGGCACCTCCCAGGGCTGGGATGTTGGGGTACTGCTGACACCTCCCAGGGCTGGGATGTTGGGGTACTGCTGACACCTCCCAGGGCTGGGACGTTGGGGTACTGCTGACACCTCCCAGGTCTGGGATGTTGGGGTACTGCTGACACCTCCCAGGGCTGGGATGTGGGGACACTGCTTACACCTCCCAGGGCTGGGATGTTGGGGTACTGCTGACACCTCCCAGGGCTGGGATGTTGGAGTACTGCTGACACCTCCCAGGGCTGGGATGTTGGGGTACTGCTGACACCTCCCAGGGCTGGGACGTTGGGGTACTGCTGACACCTCCCAGGTCTGGGATGTTGGGGTACTGCTGACACCTCCCAGGACTGGGATGTTGGGTACGGCTGACACCTCCCAGGGCTGGGATGTTGGGGTACTGCTGACACCTCCCAGGGCTGGGACGTTGGGATACTGCTGACACCTCCCAGGGCTGGGATGTTGGGGTACTGCTGACACCTCCCAGGGCTGGGATATTGGGGTACTGCTGACACCTACCAGGGCTGGGATGTTGGGACACTGCTGACACCTCCCAGGGCTGGGACGTTGGGACACTGCTGACACCTCCCAGGGCTGGGATGTTGGGACACTGCTGACACCTCCCAGGGCTGGGATATTGGGATACTGCTGACACCTCCCTGGGCTGGGATGTTGGGACACTGCTTACACCTCCCAGGGCTGGGATGTTGGGATGCTGCTGACACCTCCCAGGGCTGGGATATTGGGATACTGCTGACACCTCCCAGGGCTGGGATGTTGGGGTACTGCTGACACCTCCCAGGGCTGGGATGTTGGGATACTGCTGACACCTCCCAGGGCTGGGATATTGGGATACTGCTGACACCTCCCAGGGCTGGGACGTTGGGATACTGCTGACACCTCCCAGGGCTGGGATGTTGGGGTACTGCTGACACCTACCAGGGCTGGGATGTTGGGGTACTGCTGACACCTACCAGGGCTGGGATGTTGGGACACTGCTGACACCTCCCAGGGCTGGGACGTTGGGACACTGCTGACACCTCCCTGGGCTGGGATGTTGGGACACTGCTGACACCTCCCAGGGCTGGGATATTGGGATACTGCTGACACCTCCCTGGGCTGGGATGTTGGGACACTGCTTACACCTCCCAGGGCTGGGATGTTGGGATACTGCTGACACCTCCCAGGGCTGGGATATTGGTATACTGCTGACACCTCCCAGGGCTGGGATGTTGGGACGTTGCTATGGTCCTGATTGGTCTGTTAGGTTCGTCAGCTGGAGGATTTGTTCCTGGATATAGATGTTTCCTGGGGGTAACGTACCCCGGATATGGTGGGGAGGGTAATGTACCCCAGATATGGTGGGGACGGTAACGTACCCCAGATATGGTGGGGAGGGTAACGTACCCCAGATATGGTGGGGAGGGTAACGTACCCCAGATATGGTGGGGAGGGTAATGTACCCCAGATATGGTGGGGACGGTAACGTACCCCAGATATGGTGGGGAGGGTAACGTACCCCAGATATGGTGGGGAGGGTAATGTACCCCAGATATGGTGGGGACGGTAACGTACCCCAGATATGGTGGGGAGGGTAACGTACCCCAGATATGGTGGGGAGGGTAATGTACCCCAGATATGGTGGGGAGGATAACGTACCCCGGATATGGTGGGGAGGGTAACGTACCCCGGATATGGTGGGGAGGGTAATGTACCCCGGATATGGTGGGGAGGGTAACGTACCCCGGATATGGTGGGGAGGGTAATGTACCCCGGATATGGTGGGGAGGGTAACGTACCCCAGATATGGTGGGGAGGGTAATGTACCCCGGATATGGTGGGGAGGGTAACGTACCCCGGATATGGTGGGGAGGGTAATGTACCCCGGATATGGTGGGGAGGGTAATGTACCCCGGATATGGTGGGGAGGGTAACGTACCCCGGATATGGTGGGGAGGGTAATGTACCCCAGATATGGTGGGGAGGGTAACGTACCCCGGATATGGTGGGGAGGGTAATGTACCCCAGATATGGTGGGGCGGGTAACGTACCCCGGATATGGTGGGGAGGGTAATGTACCCCGGATATGGTGGGGAGGGTAACGTACCCCGGATATGGTGGGGAGGGTAACGTACCCCGGATATGGTGGGGAGGGTAACGTACCCCGGATATGGTGGGAGGGTAATGTACCCCAGATATGGTGGGGAGGGTAACGTACCCCAGATATGGTGGGGAGGGTAACGTACCCCAGATATGGTGGGGAGGGTAACGTACCCCGGATATGGTGGGAGGGTAATGTACTCCGGATATGGTGGGGAGGGTAATGTACCCCAGATATTACCACCTCTGGGGAGGGTCATGTTCTGGAGTTAGCCCCCCTGAGGCCATGTGTCATGGCTCGTCTTTATATTCCTCTGTGTATCACTATGTATGTCTGAGAGAGAGAGAGAGAGAGAGAGAGAGAGAGAGAGAGAGAGAGAGAGAGAGAGAGAGAGAGAGAGATGCGAGCCCTTTGTACATCACTTCGCCAGCACAGAGGGAGGAGGGGGCCCAGGGATGGGGGGGAGGTGGAGGCTTCGGCAGCTCTTCCACCCGTCGCCCGCCCGCCCCCTCGGTGTGGGTTGCCAGCTATTTATATATGTCACCTGCAGACCTTTGGCACCTACCGCGCGCCCCCCCCCTCCCCCCCCCCCCCCCCCCCCGGGCAAAATTTGAGATCAGACCACGTTGAGGCAACAGTTTATATGATCCTACCCACAGTGTATATAACTGGTATATATTATCATACCGACCTCATAACACACACACACACACACACACACACACACACATATATATATATATATATATATATATATATATATATATATATATATATATATATATATATATATATGATACTATAAAGAATATCTTAATCAGGAATTCACCAGAAAATTCTCTTGGTTGCATCTATAAAGTGCCTTGTGGAAACTGTGATACATTTTATGTTGGTCAGACTGGTAAGGATCTTTCTGTTAGACTTAAGCAACATAAATATAGTATAAGAACGGGACAAGAATCAAATGCCTTGTTTAATCACGTTAAAAACTATGATTATTGTATTGACTGGAGTAACGCCATCTCAGTTATTAACTCTAACTCTATTACCAAGAGAAATATCATTGAATCTTCTATTATTAAATACACAAAGAATTATAATCTTAATATTAGTGATGGTCTGTACAAATCAGATAACTTTATTGTTGATAAGATTTGTAAAATGATAAGTTTATGAACGCTTCGTTGTATGTTTTGGACAATCACATGTTTACCAAATGGCGTCCTAGCTTCGTCTCTCGATGTATATCAACTGACTGTTATATTTCTCTCTTGTATCTACCCTGATGATGTGATTATTACACGAAAGTGCACTTGGGAACTTTTCGTGTTTCATTTTCCCCGTGGACTCATAGGTATATCTTGATCACGCGCAAAATTGTGATCCTTTGCAATATATATATATATATATATATATATATATATATATATATATATATATATATATATATATATATATATATATATATATATATATATATATATAGGGGAGAAAGAATACTTCCCACGCATTCCTCACGTGTCGTAGAAGGTGACTAAAGGGGACGGGAGCGGGGGGCTAGAAACCCTCCCCTCCTTGTATCTTAACTTTCTAAAAGTGGAAACAGAAGAAGGAGTCACGTGGGGAGTGCTCAGCCTCCTGCAAGTTCAGGTTGGGTTGTCTAAATGTGTGTGGATGTAACCAAGATGAGAAAACAGTAATATATAGTAATATACATATATCATATACCGCTACCTCGCTAACGCGGGAATCAGCGACAAACTATGATAAATATTTTTTTTTTTTTTTTTTTTTTTTTTTTCCAAAAGAAGGAACAGAGAATTGGGCCAGGTGAGGGTATTCCCTCAAAGGCTCAGTCCTCTGTTCTTAACGCTACCTCGCTAACGCGGGAAATGGCGAATAGTTTGAAAGAAAGAAAGAATATATATATATATATATATATATATATATATATATATATATATATATATATATAGATAGATAGATAGATAGATGTGTTCGTGGTCAGGATAGTGATGGGGGGGGTCTGGCCCTCCCGAGTGGACGGGGGTGGGGGAGGGGTCTGGCTCCCCCGGGTGGGGGGGGGGGGGGTACTCTCCTGGTGGTAGTGATGAATGAAGATTAATGAGTGAGTGAGGTGGGGGGGGGGGAGGGGGGAGTGGAGCAGAATGTGAGAGAGAGAGAGAGAGAGAGAGAGAGAGAGAGAGAGAGAGAGAGAGAGAGAGAGAGAGAGAGAGAGAGAGATGAGCACAGCAGTCGTTGATGGTAGTTAGCAAGGTAAAATCGCACTTTAGTAGTTCATATTATATTGATCATGTAATGTGTGTGTGTGTATGTGGCAGGACATGTTGCGTGGAGACAATCCACACTGACCTGACCACCACACTGACCTGACCACCACACTGACCTGACCACCAGACTGACCTGACCACCAGACTGACCTGACCACCAGACTGACCTGACCACCACACTGACCTGACCACCACACTGACCTGACCAACACACTGACCTGACCACCAGACTGACCTGACCACCAGACTGACCTGACCACCAGACTGACCTGACCACCAGACTGACCTGACCACCACACTGACCTGACCACCACACTGACCTGACCAACACACTGACCTGACCACCACACTGACCTGACCACCACACTGACCTGACCACCACACTGACCTGACCAACACACTGACCTGACCACCACACTGACCTGACCACCACACTGACCTGACCAACACACTGACCTGACCACCACACTGACCTGACCAACACACTGACCTGACCACACACTGACCTGACCACCACACTGACCTGACCACCACACTGACCTGACCAACACACTGACCTGACCAACACACTGACCTGACCAACACACTGACCTGACCACCACACTGACCTGACCAACACACTGACCTGACCAACACACTGACCTGACCACCACACTGACCTGACCACCACACTGACCTGACCAACACACTGACCTGACCAACACACTGACCTGACCACCACACTGACCTGACCACACACTGACCTGACCACCACACTGACCTGACCAACACACTGACCTGACCAACACACTGACCTGACCACCACACTGACCTGACCACCACACTGACCTGACCAACACACTGACCTGACCAACACACTGACCTGACCACCACACGACCTGACCACACACTGACCTGACCACCACCTGACCTGACCAACCACTGACCTGACCAACACACTGACCTGACCACCACACTGACCTGACCAACACACTGACCTGACCAACACACTGACCTGACCACCACACTGACCTGACCAACAGTGACCTGACCACCAGACTGACCTGACCACCACACTGACCTGACCACCACACTGACCTGACCACCACTCTGACCTGACCACCACACTGACCTGACCACCACACTGACCTGACCACCACACTGACCTGACCAACACACTGACCTGACCACCACACTGACCTGACCACCACACTGACCTGACCAACACACTGACCTGACCACCACACTGACTGACCACCACACTGACCTGACCAACACACTGACCTGACCACCACACTGACCTGACCACCACACTGACCTGACCAACACACTGACCTGACCACCACACTGACCTGACCACCACACTGACCTGACCACCACACTGACCTGACCAACACACTGACCTGACCACCACACTGACCTGACCACCACACTGACCTGACCAACACACTGACCTGACCACCACACTGACCTGACCACCACACTGACCTGACCAACACACTGACCTGACCAACACACTGACCTGACCACCACACTGACCTGACCACCACACTGACCTGACCACCACACTGACCTGACCAACACACTGACCTGACCAACACACTGACCTGACCACCACACTGACCTGACCACCACACTGACCTGACCAACACACTGACCTGACCAACACACTGACCTGACCAACACACTGACCTGACCAACACTGACCTGACCACCACACTGACCTGACCACCACACTGACCTGACCACCACACTGACCTGACCACCACACTGACCTGACCACCACGCTGACCTGACCACCACACTGACCTGACCACCACACTGACCTGACCACCACACTGACCTGACCACCACACTGACCTGACCACCACACTGACCTGACCAACAGTGACCTGACCACCACACTGACCTGACCAACACACTGACCTGACCAACACACTGACCCACCAACACACGACCTGACCACCACACTGACCTGACCCCCACACTGACCTGACTACCACTCTGACCTGCCCACCACAACTGACCTACCACCACACTGACCTGACCACACACTGACTTGACCACACACACCTGACCACCACACGACCTGACACCACTCTGACCTGACCACCACACGACCTGCCCACCACACTGACCTGACCAACACACTGCCCTTGACCACCCACAGACCTGCCCAAACCACACTGACCTGACCAACAGTGACCGGTAAAGGGAGAAGGGGAGGGACGGGGTGCCATGGGCTAAGGGGGTTGCGGGGCTGGGGGGGGTAGGTAGATGTGTCTTACGTCATGGTCGTTATGACGTCATTATGAAGTAATTAACAGATGGATCACATGTGTGACGTGTCTTGAGGAGGAGGAGGAGGGAGTGTGTCCCCCCACAAAGTGACCCGGACAGCACGTGTTCTCATGATGGTACACGTGCGTGCAGGCTGACCACTGTACTGTGTGAGCAGCTGCTTTACTTGTGGTGTCGACACAAACGTAGCGCAGACCATGGGAACCATCAGACCATGGGAGACCATGCAGACCATGGGAGACCATGCAGACCATGGGAGACCATGCAGACCATGGGAGACCCTGCAGACCATGGGGGATCGTGCAAAACCAGGGAGATCATGCAGACCATGGGAATCATGCAGACCATGGAGATCATGCAGACCAAGGGAAACATGCGGGCCATGGAAAATCGTGCAGACCATGGGAGATCATGCAGACCATGGGAGATCGTGCAGACCTGGGAGACCATGCAACCATGGGAGACCATGCAGACCATGGGAGACCATGCCGACCATGGGAGATCGTGCAGACCATGGGAGACCATGCAGACCAAGGGAGACCATGCAGACCATGGGAGACCATGCAGAACCATGGGAGATCGTGCAAACCATGGGAGACCATGCAGACCATGGGAAACCATGCAGACCATGGGAGATCGTGCAGACCATGGGAGAACCATGCAGACCATGGGAGACCATGCAGAACCATGGGAGACCATGCAAGACCATGGGAGATCGTGCAAACCATGGGAGACCATCAGACCATGGGAGACCATTGCAGACCATGGGAGATCGTGCAGACCATGGAGACCATGCAGACCATGGAGACCATGCAGACCATGGAGACCATGCCAGACCATGGGAGATCGTGCAGACCATGGGAGACCATGCAACCATGGGAGATCGTGCAGACATGGGAGATCATGCAGACCATGGGAGATCATGCAGACCATGGGAGATCATGCAGACCATGGGAGAACCATGCAGACCATGGAGATCGTGCAGACCATGGAGATCATGCAGACCATGGGAGATCGTGCAGACCATGGAGACCATGCAGACCATGGAGATCGTGCAGACCATGGGAGATCATGCAGACCATGGAGATCGTGCCAGACCATGGGAGATCATGCAGACCAGGAGATCATGCAGACCATGGGAGACCATGCAGACCATGGAGATCGTGCAGACCATGGGAGACATGCAGACCATGGGAGACCATGCAGACCATGGGAGACCATGCAGACATGGGAGATCGTGCAAACCATGGGAGACCATTGCAGACCATGGGAGACCATCAGACCATGGGAGATCGTGCAGACCATGGGAGATCATGCAGACCATGGGAGACCATGCAGACCATGGAGATCGTGCAAACCATGGGAGACCATGCAGACCATGGAGACCATGCAGACCATGGGAGATCGTGCAGAACCATGGGAGACCATGCAGCCATGGGAGATCATGCAGACCAGGAGATCATGCAGACCATGGGAATCGTGCAGACCATGGGAGACCATGCAGACCAAGGGAGACCATGCAGACCATGGGAGACCATGCAGAACCATGGGAGATCGTGCAAACCATGGGAGACCATGCAGACCATGGAGACCATGCAGACCATGGGAAGATCGTGCAGACCATGGGAGATCATGCAGACCATGGGAGATCATGCAGTGGTCTGACCAAGGAGTCAGGCTCATGACACAGGGACGTACATAAACACATGCAAAGTTATGGTATTGAGCGGCGATATATATATATAATATATATATATATATAATATATATATATATATATATATATATATATATATCTATATATATAATATATATATATATATAGATATATATATATATATCTATATATATATGATACTATAAAGAATATCTTAATCAGGAATTCAAGAAATTCTCTTGGATGCATCTATAAAGTGCTTGTGGAAACTGTGATAATTTTTTGTTGGTCAGATGGTAAGGTCTGTTGTTAAGATTAGCAACCTAAATATAGTATAAGAACGGGACAAGAATCAAATGCCTTGTTTAATCACATTAACTATTGATCATTGTATTGATGGAGTAAAGCATCTCAGTTATAACATTATTACCAGAAAAATTATCATCTGAATCTTTATTATTACAAATACAAAGAATTATAATCTTAATATTAGTGATGGTCTGTACAAATTAGATAACTTTATTGTTGATAAGATTTGTAAAATGATAAGTTTATGAACGCTCGTTGTATGTTTTGGACAATCACATGTTTACCAAATGGAGTCTCGATTCGTCTCTCGCTGTATATCAACTGATGTTATATTTCTCTTTGTGTTCCATGAATGATGTGGACTATTACACGAAAAGTGCAATGGAAACTTTTCGTGTTTCATTTTCCCCGTGGACTCATAGGTATATCTTGATCACGCGCAAAATTGTGATCCTTTGCAATATATATATATATATATATAATATATATATATATAATATATATATATATATATATATATTATATATATATTAGGCGAGAAAGAATCTTCAGCATTTCTCAGTGTCGTAGAGGTGATAAAGGGGAGGTGAGCGGGGGCTTAGAACCTTTTGTATCTTAACTTTCTAAAAGTGGAAACAGACGAAGGAGAACGTGGGCGTGCTAGCTCTGCAAGACTCAGGTTGGGTTGTCTAAATGTGTGTGGATTTAACCAAGAAGAGGCAACCGTAATATATAGTAATATCATATATCAAATACCGAACTCGCTAACGCGGATTAGCGACAACTATGATAAATATTTTTTATTTTTTTTTTTTTTTTTTTTCCAAAAAGAGAGGAACAGAGAATTGGGCCAGGTGAGGGTATTCCCCAACAGGCAAGTCTTCTGTTTTAACGCTACCTCGCTAATGCGGAAATGGCGAATAGTTTGAAAGAAAGAAAGAATATATATAATATATATATATATATATTATATATATATATATAGATGTATAGTAGATGAGATGTGGTCAGGATAGTGATGGGGGGGGTCTGGCCCTCCCGAGGGACGGGGGTGGGGGAGGGGTCTGGCTCCCCAGGGGGGGGGGTGGGGGGGGGTACTTCCTGGTGGTAGAGATGAATGAAGATTAATGAGTGAGTGAGGTGGGGGGGGGGGGAGTGGAAAGCAGAATGTGAGAGAGAGAGAGAGAGAGGAGAGAGATGAGGGGAGAAAAGAAGAGAGAGAGAGGGGAGAGAGAGGAAGAGAGAGAGAGAGAGAGAGCACAGCAGTCGTTGATGGTAGTTAGCAAGGTAAAAATCGCACTTGAGTAGTTCATATTATATTGATCATGTAATGTGTGCGTGTATGTGCAGGACGGTTGCGTGGAGACAATCCACACTGACCTGACCAACACACTGACCTGACCAACACACTGACTGACACCACACTGACTGACCACCACACTGACCTGACCAACACACTGACCTGACCACACACTGACTGACCAACACTGACCTGACCACCACACTGACTGACCACCACACTGACCTGACCAACACACTGACTGACCACCACACTGACCTGACCACCACTGACCTGACCACCACATGACCTGACCACCACACTGACCTGACCAACATGACCTGACCACCACTGACCTGACCACCAACTGACCTGACCACCACACTGACCTGACCAACACACTGGACCTGACCACCACACTGACCTGACCACCACACTGACCTGACCAACACACTGACCTGACCACCACACTGACTGACCAACACACTGACCTGACCAACACACTGACCTGACCCCACACTGACCTGACCACCACACTGACCTGACCAACACACTGACCTGACCAACACACTGACCTGACCAACACACTGACTGACCACCACACTGACTGACCAACACACTGACCTGACCAACACACTGACCTGACACCACACTGACCTGACCACCACACTGACCTGACCAACCACTGCCCTGACCAACACACTGACCTGACCACCACACTGACCTGACCACCACACTGCCCTGACCACCACACTGACCTGACCAACACACTGACCTGACCAACACACTGACCTGACCACCACACTGACCTGACCACCACACTGACCTGACCAACACACTGACCTGACCAACACACTGACCTGACCACCACACTGACCTGACCAACACACTGACCTGACCACCACACTGACCTGACCACCACACTGACCTGACCAACACACTGACCTGACCAACACACTGACCTGACCACCACACTGACCTGACCACACACTGACCTGACCACACACTGACCTGACCACCACACTGACCTGACCACCACACTGACCTGACAACACACTGACCTGACCACCACACTGACCTGACCACCACACTGACCTGACCAACACACTGACCTGACCAACACACTGACCTGACCACCACACTGACCTGACCACCACACTGACCTGACCACCACACTGACCTGACCACCACACTGACCTGACCAACACACTGACCTGACCACCACACTGACCTGACCACCACACTGACCTGACCAACACACTGACCTGACCACCACACTGACCTGACCACCACACTGACCTGACCACCACACTGACCTGACCACCAGACTGACTTGACCACCAGACTGACCTGACCACCACACTGACCTGACCACACACTGACCTGACCAACCACACTGACCTGACCAACACACTGACCCTGACCACCACACTGACCTGACCAACCACACTGACCTGACCACCACACTGACCTGACCACCACACTGACCTGACCAACACACTGACCTGACCACCACACTGACCTGACCACCACACTGACCTGACCACACTGACCTGACCAACACACTGACCTGACCACCACACTGACCTGACCACCACACTGACCTGACCAACACACTGACCTGACCACCACACTGACCTGACCACCACACTGACCTGACCACCACACTGACCTGACCAACACACTGACCTGACCACCACACTGACCTGACCACCCACACTGACCTGACCAACACACTGACCTGACCACCACACTGACCTGACCACCACACTGACCTGACCACACACTGACCTGACCACCACACTGACCTGACCACCACACTGACCTGACCACCACACTGACCTGACCACCACACTGACCTGACCACACACTGACCTGACCACCACACTGACCTGACCACCACACTGACCTGACCACCACACTGACCTGACCACCACACTGACCTGACCACCACACTGACCTGACCAACACACTGACCTGACCACCACACTGACCTGACCACCACACTGACCTGACCAACACACTGACCTGACCACCACACTGACCTGACCACCACACTGACCTGACCAACACACTGACCTGACCACCACACTGACCTGACCAACACACTGACCTGACCACCACACTGACCTGACCACCACACTGACCTGACCAACACACTGACCTGACCACCACACTGACCTGACCACCACACTGACCTGACCAACACATGACCTGACCACCACACTGACCTGACCACCACACTGACCTGACCAACACTGACCTGACCACCACACTGACCTGACCACCACACTGACCTGACCAACACACTGACCTGACCAACACTGACCTGACCACCACACTGACCTGACCAACACACTGACCTGACCAACAGTGACCGTTAAAGGGAGAAGGGGGAGGGACGGGGTGCCATGGGGTTAAGGGGGGTTGCGTTGCTGGGGGGGGGGTAGGTAGATGTGTCTTACGTCATGGTCGTTATGACGTCATTATGAAGTAATTAACAGGAGTGGATCACATGTGTGACGTTGTCTTGAGGAGGAGGAGGAGGGAGTGTGTCCCCCCCACACGTGACCCGGACAGCACGTGTTCTCATGATGGTACACGTGCGTGCAGGCTGACCACTGTACTGTGTGAAGCAGCTGCTTCACTTGTGGTGTCGACACAAACGTAGCGCAGACCATGGGAGACCATGCAGACCATGGGAGATCATGCAGACCATGGGAGACCATGCAGACCATGGGAGATCGTGCAGACCATGGGAGACCATGCAGACCATGGGAGATCGTGCAGACCATGGGAGACCATGCAGACCATGGGAGACCATGCAGACCATGGGAGACCATGCAGACCATGGGAGATCGTGCAGACCATGGGAGACCATGCAGACCATGGGAGACCATGCAGACCATGGGAGACCATGCAGACCATGGGAGACCATGCAGACCATGGGAGACCATGCAGACCATGGGAGATCGTGCAGACCATGGGAGACCATGCAGACCATGGGAGACCATGCAGACCATGGGAGACCATGCAGACCATGGGAGATCGTGCAGACCATGGGAGACCATGCAGACCATGGGAGACCATGCAGACCATGGGAGATCGTGCAGACCATGGGAGACCATGCAGACCATGGGAGACCATGCAGACCATGGGAGATCGTGCAGACCATGGGAGACCATGCAGACCATGGGAGACCATGCAGACCATGGGAGACCATGCAGACCATGGGAGATCGTGCAAACCATGGGAGACCATGCAGACCATGGGAGACCATGCAGACCATGGGAGATCGTGCAGACCATGGGAGACCATGCAGACCATGGGAGACCATGCAGACCATGGGAGACCATGCAGACCATGGGAGATCGTGCAAACCATGGGAGACCATGCAGACCATGGGAGACCATGCAGACCATGGGAGATCGTGCAGACCATGGGAGACCATGCAAACCATGGGAGACCATGCAGACCATGGGAGACCATGCAGACCATGGGAGATCGTGCAGACCATGGGAGACCATGCAGACCATGGGAGACCATGCAGACCATGGGAGACCATGCAGACCATGGGAGATCGTGCAAACCATGGGAGACCATGCAGACCATGGGAGACCATGCAGACCATGGGAGATCGTGCAGACCATGGGAGATCATGCAGACCATGGGAGATCATGCAGACCATGGGAGACCATGCAGACCATGGGAGATCGTGCAGACCATGGGAGACCATGCAGACCATGGGAGACCATGCAGACCATGGGAGACCATGCAGACCATGGGAGATCGTGCAAACCATGGGAGACCATGCAGACCATGGGAGACCATGCAGACCATGGGAGATCGTGCAGACCATGGGAGATCATGCAGACCATGGGAGACCATGCAGACCATGGGAGATCGTGCAAACCATGGGAGACCATGCAGACCATGGGAGACCATGCAGACCATGGGAGATCGTGCAGACCATGGGAGATCATGCAGACCATGGGAGATCATGCAGACCATGGGAGACCATGCAGACCATGGGAGATCGTGCAGACCATGGGAGACCATGCAGACCATGGGAGACCATGCAGACCATGGGAGACCATGCAGACCATGGGAGATCGTGCAAACCATGGGAGACCATGCAGACCATGGGAGACCATGCAGACCATGGGAGATCGTGCAGACCATGGGAGATCATGCAGACCATGGGAGATCATGCAGTGGTCTGACCAAGGAGTCAGGCTCATGACACAGGGACGTACATAAACACATGCAAAGTTATGTATTGAGCGGCGATATATATATATATATATATATATATATATATATATATATATATATATATATATATATATATATATATATTTTTTTTTTTTTTTTATTTATGTATTTATTTTGCTTTGTCGCTGTCTCCCGCGTTTGCGAGGTAGCGCAAGGAAACAGACGAAAGAAATGGCCCAACCCACCCCCATACACAATGTATACACACACACGTCCACACACGCAAATATACATACCTATACATCTCAATGTACACATATATATACATACACAGACACATACATATATACCCATGCACACAATTCACACTGTCTGCCCCCATTCACTCCCATCGCCACCTCGCCACACATGGAATACCTTCCCCCTCCCCCCTCATGTGTGCGAGGTAGCGCTAGGAAAAGACAACAAAGGCCCCATTCGTTCACACTCAGTCTCTAGCTGTCATGCAATAATGCCCGAAACCACAGCTCCCTTTCCACATCCAGGCCCCACACAACGTTCCATGGTTTACCCCAGACGCTTCACATGCCCTGATTCAATCCACTGACAGCACGTCAACCCCGGTATACCACATCGATCCACTTCACTCTATTCCTTGCCCTCCTTTCACCCTCCTGCATGTTCAGGCCCCAATCACACAAAATCTTTTTCACTCCATCTTTCCACCTCCAATTTGGTCTCCCACTTCTCGTTCCCTCCACCTCCGACACATATATCCTCTTGGTCAATCTTTCCTCACTCATTCTCTCCATGTGCCCAAACCACTTCAAAACACCCTCTTCTGCTCTCTCAACCACGCTCTTTTTATTTCCACACATCTCTCTTACCCTTACATTACTCACTCGATCAAACCACCTCACACCACACATTGTCCTCAAACATATATATATATTTTTTTTTTTTCTTTTTTTTATACTTTGTCGCTGTCTCCCGCGTTTGCGAGGTAGCGCAAGGAAACAGACGAAAGAAATGGCCCAAACCCCCCCCCCCCCCCATACACATGTACATACACACGTCCACACACGCAAATATACATACCTACACAGCTTTCCATGGTTTACCCCAGACGCTTCACATGCCTTGATTCAATCCACTGACAGCACGTCAACCCCTGTATACCACATCGCTCCAATTCACTATTCCTTGCCCTCCTTTCACCCTCCTGCATGTTCAGGCCCCGATCACACAAAATCTTTTTCACTCCATCTTTCCACCTCCAATTTGGTCTCCCTCTTCTCCTCGTTCCCTCCACCTCCGACACATATATCCTCTTGGTCAATCTTTCCTCACTCATTCTCTCCATGTGCCCAAACCATTTCAAAACACCCTCTTCTGCTCTCTCAACCACGCTCTTTTTATTTCCACACATCTCTCTTACCCTTACGTTACTCACTCGATCAAACCACCTCACATCACACATTGTCCTCAAACATATATATATATATTTTTTTTTTCTTTTTTTTATACTTTGTCGCTGTCTCCCGCGTTTGCGAGGTAGCGCAAGGAAACAGACGAAAGAAATGGCCCCCCCCCCCCCCATACACATGTACATACACACGTCCACACACGCAAATATACATACCTACACAGCTTTCCATGGTTTACCCCAGACGCTTCACATGCCTTGATTCAATCCACTGACAGCACGTCAACCCCTGTATACCACATCGCTCCAATTCACTCTATTCCTTGCCCTCCTTTCACCCTCCTGCATGTTCAGGCCCCGATCACACAAAATCTTTTTCACTCCATCTTTCCACCTCCAATTTGGTCTCCCTCTTCTCCTCGTTCCCTCCACCTCCGACACATATATCCTCTTGGTCAATCTTTCCTCACTCATTCTCTCCATGTGCCCAAACCATTTCAAAACACCCTCTTCTGCTCTCTCAACCACGCTCTTTTTATTTCCACACATCTCTCTTACCCTTACGTTACTTACTCGATCAAACCACCTCACACCACACATTGTCCTCAAACATCTCATTTCCAGCACATCCATCCTCCTGCGCACAACTCTATCCATAGCCCCCGCCTCGCAACCATACAACATTGTTGGAACCACTATTCCTTCAAACATACCCATTTTTGCTTTCCGAGATAATGTTCTCGATTTCCACACATTTTTCAAGGCTCCCAAAATTTTCGCCCCCTCCCCCACCCTATGATCCACTTCCGCTTCCATGGTTCCATCCGCTGACAGATCCACTCCCAGATATCTAAAACACTTCACTTCCTCCAGTTTTTCTCCATTCAAACTCACCTCCCAATTGACTTGACCCTCAACCCTACTGTACCTAATAACCTTGCTCTTATTCACATTTACTCTTAACTTTCTTCTTCCACACACTTTACCAAACTCAGTCACCAGCTTCTGCAGTTTCTCACATGAATCAGCCACCAGCGCTGTATCATCAGCGAACAACAACTGACTCACTTCCCAAGCTCTCTCATCCCCAACAGACTTCATACTTGGCAAGTATGATATATATATATATATATATATATATATATATATATATATATATATATATATATATATATATATATATATATATATATATATATAATCTCCTATGTAACGGTCCGGTCAGACATTATTGATGATATGAGAAGAATAAGACTGTGGCTGGAGTGGTGATCAGTAATGATCTTTTGTGGTGGTTTTTAGCTGCACAATAATGATCTTGTGTGGTGGTTGTTAGCTGCACAATAATGATCTTGTGTGGTGGTTGTTAGCTGCACAATAATGATCTTGTGTGGTGGTTGTTAGCTGCACATAAACAACGTGATATCTGGCGATGATACACAACTTGTAAGGCAAATGTTGAACAGGGAAGACGCAGTTCGCTCTCTCATGAAAGCCCTGGCCAGACCACATTTAGACTGCTTGACTTAATTAAAGTGAAAGAAAAAACTAGAACAGGTGCAAAGAAAAGCAACAAAAGCAGTTTCGTTTCGTCGCTCAGAAATAATAATAATCTTTATGAAGAAAAAGTCAGATATTCCCAATTGCTTCGTCTGGAAAAATATTGCGGACTGATGAATGTAATATTAGTTTGCAAAATACTTTATGATTTCGAGAATTTGCCTCACGATGTTTTCATCACGTTGAATGAGACATAATGATTCGAAATGATGAAGTTAGATGAAGGGAAGTGATGAGAGGCCAGCTGTGCCACCATGGGTCGTAGGACAGTGCAGGAATCTCTCATGAGATAATATACAGACGAACTGTATCATGAGATAATATACAGACGAACTGTATCATGAGATAACATACAGACGAACTGTATCATGAGATAATATACAGACGAACTGTATCATGAGATAACATACAGACGAACTGTATCATGAGATAACATACAGACGAACTGTATCATGAGATAATATACAGACGAACTGTATCATGAGATAATATACAGACGAACTGTATCATGAGATAATATACAGACGAACTGTATCATGAGATAATATACAGACGAACTGTATCATGAGATAATATACAGACGAACTGTATCATGAGATAATATACAGACGAACTGTATCATGAGATAATATACAGACGAACTGTATCATGAGATAATATACAGACGAACTGTATCATGAGATGATATACAGACGAACTGTATCATGAGATAATATACAGACGAACTGTATCATGAGATAATATACAGACGAACTGTATCATGAGATAATATACAGACGAACTGTATCATGAGATAATATACAGACGAACTGTATCATGAGATAATATACAGACGAACTGTATCATGAGATAATATACAGACGAACTGTATCATGAGATAATATACAGACGAACTGTATCATGAGATAATATACAGACGAACTGTATCATGAGATAACATACAGACGAACTGTATCATGAGATAACATACAGACGAACTGTATCATGAGATAATATACAGACGAACTGTATCATGAGATAATATACAGACGACCTGTATCATGAGATAATATACAGACGAACTGTATCATGAGATAATATACAGACGAACTGTATCATGAGATAATATACAGACGAACTGTATCATGAGATAATATACAGACGACCTGTATCAGTATATCTTATAAACAATTGATAAACAATTGAATCATGTTGATTATTATCAGTAAATAAGTCATTCATGATTGACAGAATCATATATACGTATTTCAACTTCCTTATTACATATACTTGTTGTTAGGTATATCTCCAGCCCTGTGTACCCGGCGGGTCACACGAGGTCAGAACGTGTTTATCATTCTTACTTTCCGACAGATTTTCCTTTCCAGTATACTGTAGTGTGTGGTGCTGGCTGGGAAGGCTCTGTTATCCAGTTTCCATATATATGATTCCTTTTCATACTATTCGCCATTTCCCGCGTTAGCGAGGTAGCGTCAATAACAGAGGACTGAGCCTTAGAGGGAATATCCTCACTTGGCCCCCTTCTCTGTTCCTTCTTTTGGAAAATTAAAAAACGAGAGGGGAGGATTTGCAGCCCCCCGCTCCCTCCCCTTTTGGTCGCCTTCTACGACACGCAGGGAATACGTGGGAGACAAACCCTGGCGTGTACGTTGGCTGTGGGGAGCAGCAGCAGCTGATCCAGCCACACTGTTGGCTGTGGGGAGCAGCAGCAGCTGATCCAGCCACTCTGTTGGCTGTGGGGAGCAGCAGCAGCTGATCCAGCCACACTGCTGGCTGTGGGGAGCAGCAGCAGCTGATCCAGCCACACTGCTGGCTGTGGGGAGCAGCAGCAGCTGATCCAGCCACTCTGTTGGCTGTGGGGAGCAGCAGCAGCTGATCCAGCCACACTGTTGGCTGTGGGGAGCAGCAGCAGCTGATCCAGCCACTCTGTTGGCTGTGGGGAGCAGCAGCAGCTGATCCAGCCACACTGTTGGCTGTGGGGAGCAGCAGCAGCTGATCCAGCCACACTGTTGGCTGTGGGAGGGAGGGTCTCTGGTGGCTTGGCCGGGTGGTGGTGCACGAAGGTCCCTGATGAGCAGGATGGAGGTGGTGCCCCTGGCTCACCTGCAGGTGGAGACGAGGGATATGGCTCCCCCCACCTGCACACACACACACACACACACACACACACACACACACACACACATACCTACGCCAGATGTACCTGTAGTAGTAGTCAGTCATGTGTTTCACCAGTGTTCCATACAAGCCGCCTCTCTCTCTCTCTCTCTCTCTCTCTCTCTCTCTCTCTCTCTCTCTCTCTCTCTCTCTCTCTCTCTCTCTCTCTCTCTCTCAGATGGCTCTGCATATTGTTTTGGTACCATCTGCCTGCACCAGCTTCCTCCTGGTCGTAATTATAGATAGCGTCTTGTTTTGTGTGTCGTGTGTGGCGAGATACGACTCTGGGTCGTCCATCCCGCCTGCCTTGTGTGTAGGGATGCCGACCTGGGGGGGGGGGGGGTCGTTCGTGTTGCCCGTCTGGTGTGTAGAGATAAGACGTGGGGTCGTTTTTGCTGCCTTGTGTCGTGTGTGGAGATACGACCCACGGGTCGTCAGTCAGGGGCTCCACCCGCCCCAGGTGGCAGGTCGTCAGGTTTGAGCGTCTCGTGAGGGAGGTAGTCCTGATGTGGAGTCGTCCTACCACACACCGGCGCAGGCAGGCGGGCGCAGTGTGCCCCGTGCAGCTCACACACCGGGGCAGGCAGGCGCAGTGTGCCCCGTGCAGTTCACACACCGGGGCAGGCAGGCGCAGTGGGCCCCGTGCAGCTCAGACACCGGGGCAGGCAGGCGCAGTGTGCCCCGTGCAGCTCACACACCGGGGCAGGCGGGCGCAGTGTGCCCCGTGCAGCTCACACACCGGGGCAGGCAGGCGCAGTGTGCCCCGTGCAGCTCACACACAGGGGCAGGCGGGCGCAGTGTGCCCCGTGCAGCTCAGACACCAGGGCAGGCGGGCGCAGTGTGCCCCGTGCAGCTCACACACCGGGGCAGGCAGGCGCAGTGTGCCCCGTGCAGCTCACACACCGGGGCAGGCGGGCGCAGTGTGCCCCGTGCAGCTCACACACCGGGGCAGGCGGGCGCAGTGTGCCCCGTGCAGCTCAGACACCGGGGCAGGCAGGCGCGGTGTGCCCCGTGCAGCTCACACACCGGGGCAGGCAGGCGCAGTGTGCCCCGTGCAGCTCACACACCGGGGCAGGCAGGCCCAGTGTGCCCCGTGCAGCTCACACACCGGGGCAGGCGGGCGCAGTGTGCCCCGTGCAGCTCACACACCGGGGCAGGCGGGCGCAGTGTGCCCAGTGCAGCGCACACACCGGGGCAGACGGGCGCAGTGTGCCCCGTGCAGCTCAGACACCGGGGCAGGCGGGCGCAGTGTGCCCCGTGCAGCTCACACACCGGGGCAGGCGGGCGCAGTGTGCCCCGTGCAGCTCACACACCGGGGCAGGCGGGCGCAGTGTGCCCCGTGCAGTGCACACACCGGGGCAGGCGGGCGCAGTGTGCCCCGTGCAGCTCACACACCGGGGCAGGCAGGCGCAGTGTGCCCCGTGCAGCTCACACACCGGGGCAGGCAGGCCCAGTGTGCCCCGTGCAGCTCACACACCGGGGCAGGCGGGCGCAGTGTGCCCCGTGCAGCTCACTCACCGGGGCAGGCGGGCGCAGTGTGCCCCGTGCAGCTCACACACCGGGGCAGGCAGGCGCAGTGTGCCCCGTGCAGTGCACACACCGGGGCAGGCAGGCGCAGTGTGGTAGAGCCCCGTGGCCATCTTCCCGCCAGTGGAGGACAGACGGTTGTAGATGGTAAGACAGACCATCAGTGGCTCCCCACAGGCCACCAGAGACCATCAGTGGTTCCTCTCTGGCCACCAGCACCTGAGGAAGACCAGGGCCCCACGCCACCTGCAGAGGCTCTGACCAGGGCCCCACGCCACCTGCTGAGTCTCTGACCAGGGCCCCACGCCACCTGCTGAGTCTCTGACCAGGGCCCCACGCCACCTGCTGAGTCTCTGACCAGGGCCCCACGCCACCTGCTGAGTCTCTGACCAGGGCCCCACGCCACCTGCTGAGTCTCTGACCAGGGCCCCACGCCACCTGCAGAGTCTCTGACTAGGGCCCCACGCCACCTGCAGCAGGTCACCCTCACTATGCAGACCTCCGCTTGAGTTAACTAGTGGCGTCTCCCCTCACCAAGGACACGGTACGACCCTTGAACAAGGACACGGTACGACCCTTGAACATGGACACGCTACGACCCCTGACCAAGGACACGCTACGACCCTTGAACAAGGACACGCTACGACCCTTGACCAAGGACACGGTACGACCCCTGAGTAAGGACACGGTACGACCCTTGAACAAGGACACGCTACGACCCTTGACCAAGGACACGGTACGACCCCTGACCAAGGACACGCTACGACCCCTGACCAAGGACACGCTACGACCCTTGAACAAGGACACGCTGCGACCCTTGACCAAGGACACGGTACGACCCCTGAGTAAGGACACGGTACGACCCTTGAACAAGGACACGCTACGACCCTTGAACAAGGACACGGTACGACCCCTGACCAAGGACACGCTACGACCCCTGAGTAAGGACACGCTACGACCCTTGAACAAGGACACGCTACGACCCTTGACCAAGGACACGGTACGACCCCTGAGTAAGGACACGGTACGACCCTTGAACAAGGACACCCTACGACCCTTGAACAAGGACACGGTACGACCCTTGAACAAGGACACGCTACGACCCTTGAACAAGGACACGGTACGACCCCTGACCAAGGACACGCTACGACCCTTGAACTGCACCGGATAATGTTCGTTATCACTGGACCGGATAATGTTCGTTATCTTCGTATTATCGTTATCTGAGGTGGCTGCAGGATGGTGTGTTGTGCTGGTGAAGCACAAGGCAGGTCTCCAGTTTATTGACCGACTCCTTTAGGGAAGATGAACAGCTGGATTGACTGTGGGCCAACTACCATAACCAATACTGGAACCCGTGCTGCATGGACGCCCCAGGCGGCCCGTGAATGCGCCACCGTCAGCAAGACTAACCAGTACACCACGCAGGCCCCAAGACCAGGTTATGAGAGAGAGAGAGAGAGAGAGAGAGAGAGAGAGAGAGAGAGAGAGAGAGAGAGAGAGAGAGAGAGGTCTGGTTGTGATACCTTCATCACACCACCGTGGTCATGGTGGACTTGCTTGACGTACACGAGTTGATAACATTACGGGGATGTTGGGGCACAGGGGAGGGATGTTGGGGTCTCAGTGGAGGGATGTTGGGGCACAGGGGAGGGATGTTAGGGTCTCAGTGGAGGGATGTTGGGGTCTCAGGGGAGGGATGTTGGGGTCTCAGTGGAGGGATGTTGGGGTCTCAGTGGAGGGATGTTGGGGTCTCAGTGGAGGGATGTTGGGGTCTCAGTGGAGGGATGTTGGGGTCTCAGTGGAGGGATGTTGGGGTCTCAGTGGAGGGATGTTGGGGTCTCAGTGGAGGGATGTTGGGGTCTCAGTGGAGGGATGTTGGGGTCTCAGGGGAGGGATGTTGGGGTCTCAGTGGAGGGATGTTGGGGTTTCAGGGGAGGGATGTTGGGGTCTCAGGGGAGGGATGTTGGGGTTTCAGGGGAGGGATGTTGGGGTCTCAGGGGAGGGATGTTGGGGTCTCAGTGGAGGGATGTTGGGGTCTCAGTGGAGGGATGTTGGGGTCTCAGTGGAGGGATGTTGGGGTCTCAGGGGAGGGATGTTGGGGTCTCAGGGGAGGGATGTTGGGGTTTCAGGGGAGGGATGTTGGGGTCTCAGGGGATTGATGTTTGGGTAGTAGGAGGGAACCCAGAGACTTGCGTCATGAGTGAGATACGAGCAGGGGAGAGCGAGTGTGGGGACGCAGTCTGCGTCGCATGTATGAAGGACGCACAGAGATGGATGATAGACGTAGGAATACGTCAATGTCTACCGCATACTAGACGTAGGAATACGTCAGCGTCTACCACATACTAGACGTAGGAATACGTCAGCGTCTACCACATGCTAGACGTAGGAATACGTCAGCGTCTACCACATACTAGACGTAGGAATACGTCAGCGTCTACCACATACTAGACGTAGGAATACGTCAGCGTCTACCACATACTAGACGTAGGAATACGTCAGCGTCTACCACATACTAGACGTAGGAATACGTCAGCGTCTACCACATACTAGACGTAGGAATACGTCAGCGTCTACCACATGCTAGACGTAGGAATACGTCAGCGTCTACCACATACTAGACGTAGGAATACGTCAGCGTCTACCACATGCTAGACGTAGGAATACGTCAGCGTCTACCACATACTAGACGTAGGAATACGTCAGCGTCTACCACATGCTAGACGTAGGAATACGTCAGCGTCTACCACATACTAGACGTAGGAATACGTCAGCGTCTACCACATACTAGACGTAGGAATACGTCAGCGTCTACCACATACTAGACGTAGGAATACGTCAGCGTCTACCACATGCTAGACGTAGGAATACGTCAGCGTCTACCACATACTAGACGTAGGAATACGTCAGCGTCTACCACATACTAGACGTAGGAATACGTCAGCGTCTACCACATACTAGACGTAGGAATACGTCAGCGTCTACCACATACTAGACGTAGGAATACGTCAGCGTCTACCACATACTAGACGTAGGAATACGTCAGCG
>NC_092259.1:17557238-17562238 GCF_036320965.1 Panulirus ornatus
TAGGTCAGAGGTCTACTTCCTGGGTGGGTTAGGTCGGAGGTCTACTTCCTGGGTGGGGTAGGTCAGAGGTCTACTTCCTGGGTGGGTTAGGTCGGAGGTCTACTTCCCGGGTGGGGTAGGTCAGAGGTCTACTTCCTGGGTGGGTTAGGTCAGAGGTCTAATTCCTGGGTGGGTTAGGTCAGAGGTCTACTTCCTGGGTGGGGTAGGTCAGAGGTCTACTTCCTGGGTGGGGTAGGTCAGAGGTCTACTTCCTGGGTGGGTTAGGTCGGAGGTCTACTTCCTGGGTGGGGTAGGTCAGAGGTCTACTTCCTGGGTGGGTTAGGTCAGAGGTCTACTTCCTGGGTGGGTTAGGTCAGAGGTCTACTTCCTGGGTGGGTTAGGTCAGAGGTCTACTTCCTGGGTGGGTTAGGTCGGAGGTCTACTTCCTGGGTGGGGTAGGTCAGAGGTCTACTTCCTGGGTGGGTTAGGTCAGAGGTCTACTTCCTGGGTGGGTTAGGTCGGAGGTCTACTTCCTGGGTGGGTTAGGTCAGAGGTCTACTTCCTGGGTGGGTTAGGTCAGAGGTCTACTTCCTGGGTGGGTTAGGTCAGAGGTCTACTTCCTGGGTGGGGTAGGTCAGAGGTCTACTTCCTGGGTGGGTAGGTCAGAGGTCTACTTCCTGGGTGGGGTAGGTCAGAGGTCTACTTCCTGGGTGGGGTAGGGCCGTATGCAAATGAACCTGGAGGAGAAGCTGGACGGGAGAGAGTAGTGAAGATTGACAGGTGGAAGGACGGGTTGTTAGCAGAAACAGATGAGACAGAAAGGAATTACTGTCGAGTTTAGGGAGACAGAGCGGAGATAACAGGTTGTGAGCGAGACGGGTGTGGGAGACAGATGGCGAGACGGGTGGGGGAGACAGATGGCGAGACGGGTGGGGGAGACAGATGGCGAGACGGGTGGGGGAGACAGATGGCGAGACGGGTGGGGGAGACAGATGGCGAGACGGGTGGGGGAGACAGGTGGCGAGACGGGTGGGGGAGACTGTTGACATGAGAGTTTTTGAGAGACGGGTGGGAGAGATGGTAGTGGAGGGTAGGGTAGGATGTAGGGGGAGGCAGGATGTAGGGGGAGGCAGGCTGTAGTGGAGGGTAGGGCAGGATGTAGGGGGAGGCAGGCTGTAGTGGAGGGCAGGGCAGGATGTAGGGGGAGGCAGGCTGTAGTGGAGGGCAGGGCAGGATGTAGGGGGAGGCAAGCTGTAGTGGAGGGCAGGGCAAGATGTAGGGGGAGGCAGGCTGTAGTGGAGGGCAGGGCAGGATGTAGGGGAAGGCAAGCTGTAGTGGAGGGCAGGGCAGGATGTAGGGGGAGGCAGGCTGTAGTGGAGGGCAGGGCAAGATGTAGGGGGAGGCAGGCTGTAGTGGAGGGCAGGGCAGGATGTAGGGGAAGGCAGGCTGTAGTGGAGGGCAGGGCAAGATGTAGGGGGAGGCAGGCTGTAGTGGAGGGCAGGGCAAGATGTAGGGGGAGGCAGGCTGTAGTGGAGGGCAGGGCAGGATGTAGGGGGAGGCAGGCTGTAGTGGAGGGCAGGGCAAGATGTAGGGGGAGGCAGGCTGTAGTGGAGAGGAAGGTCAACCCCAGAGTGTCCGGGGGTGAAGGGTGGGGGGGGGGAGGGGGTGAACCCAGCATTGAGTAACTGAATGTGATGTGAGTGTGAAGATGGTCTCCCCCCAGAGAGAGGCTGGGATGGTAATTAAATATGTTGAAATATGAGGGAGAGAGGGAGATGATGGGGAGAGAGGGAGATGATGGGGAGAGAGGGAGATGATGGGGAGAGGATGATGGCCCGAAGCCAAAGACGAAGGTGGGAGGACATGATGATGATGGGGTGAGGGGCAGCAAGTGCCTCCCCCCCTCTCATGCACGGCCACGAGAGAGAGAGAGAGAGAGAGAGAGAGAGAGAGAGAGAGAGAGAGAGAGAGAGAGAGAGAGAGAGAGAGTTAGTCAATACGTACTACCCCCCACCCACCTCCCCCCCGAGTACTAGTGTCCATCTGACCAGCCTCTGGTCTACCACCTCTACCACACCTGACCCTCTACCACACCTGACCCTCTACCACACTTGACCCTCTACCACACCTGACCCTCTACCACACCTGACCCTCTACCACACCTGACCCTCTACCACACTTGACCCTCTACCACACCTGACCCTCTACCACACCTGACCCTCTACCACACCTGACCCTCTACCACACCTGACCCTCTACCACACTTGACCCTCTACCACACCTGACCCTCTACCACACCTGACCCTCTACCACACCTGACCCTCTACCACACCTGACCCTCTACCACACCTGACCCTCTACCACACCTGACCCTCTACCACACCTGACCCTCTACCACACCTGACCCTCTACCACACCTGACCCTCTACCACACCTGACCCTCTACCACACCTGACCCTCTACCACACCTGACCCTCTACCACACCTGACCCTCTACCACACCTGACCCTCTACCACACCTGACCCTCTACCACACCTGACCCTCTACCACACCTGACCCTCTACCACACTTGACCCTCTACCACGGCAGCTGCTTGCTTCATACTGTCTCCAGGATTGACCAATACTTGATACCATACCACCACCTCTCTCTCTCTCTCTCTCTCTCTCTCTCTCTCTCTCTCTCTCTCTCTCTCTCTCTCTCTCTCTCGTGGCCGCAAGACAACACCTTCATTGACGTACGCCTCACACGCCTTCTCGTTCCTTCGTTCACTCCTAGCGAGCGAGTGTAGGGGGGGGGGGGGCACATGGCTGGGGGGAGGACGTCCCAGGGGAGGATGTGGCCACCCTGGGTTGCATGCTGGGGAGGACGTCCCAGGGGAGGATGTGGCCACCCTGGGTTGCATGCTGGGGGAGGACGTCCCAGGGGAGGATGTGGCCACCCTGGGTTGCATGCTGGGGAGGACGTCCCAGGGGAGGATGTGGCCACCCTGGGTTGCATGCTGGGGGAGGACGTCCCAGGGGAGGATGTGGCCACCCTGGGTTGCATGCTGGGGGAGGACGTCCCAGGGGAGGATGTGACCACACTGGGTTGTATGCTGGGGGAGGACGTCCCAGGGGAGGATGTGGCCACACTGGGTTGCATGCTGGGGGAGGACGTCCCAGGGGAGGATGTGGCCACACTGGGTTGCATGCTGGGGAGTGACGTCCCAGGGGAGGATGTGGCCACCCTGGGTTGCATGCTGGGGGAGGACGTCCCAGGGGAGGATGTGGCCACACTGGGTTGCATGCTGGGGAGGACGTCCCAGGGGAGGATGTGGCCACCCTGGGTTGCATGCTGGGGAGGACGTCCCAGGGGAGGATGTGGCCACACTGGGTTGCATGCTGGGGAGGACGTCCCAGGGGAGGATGTGGCCACACTGGGTTGCATGCTGGGGGAGGACGTCCCAGGGGAGGATGTGGCCACACTGGGTTGCATGCTGGGGGAGGACGTCCCAGGGGAGGATGTGGCCACACTGGGTTGCATGCTGGGGAGTGACGTCCCAGGGGAGGATGTGGCCACCCTGGGTTGCATGCTGGGGGAGGACGTCCCAGGGGAGGATGTGGCCACACTGGGTTGCATGCTGGGGAGGACGTCCCAGGGGAGGATGTGGCCACCCTGGGTTGCATGCTGGGGAGGACGTCCCAGGGGAGGATGTGGCCACACTGGGTTGCATGCTGGGGAGGACGTCCCAGGGGAGGATGTGGCCACACTGGGTTGCATGCTGGGGGAGGACGTCCCAGGGGAGGATGTGGCCACACTGGGTTGCATGCTGGGGAGGACGTCCCAGGGGAGGATGTGGCCACCCTGGGTTGCATGCTGGGGGAGGACGTCCCAGGGGAGGATGTGACCACACTGGGTTGCATGCTGGGGAGGACGTCCCAGGGGAGGATGTGGCCACCCTGGGTTGCATGCTGGGGAGCGACGTAGCATGGTAGACACAGGAGGGTTCTCACTCCTTCATGACTCTCTCCGCTTCCTGGGTTCTGCTGAGTGCTGGGCTCTGGGAGAGAGAGAGAGAGAGAGAGAGAGAGAGAGAGAGAGAGAGAGAGAGAGAGAGAGAGAGAGAGAGAGAGAGGTCAATAATTATTTATATTTATTGTGTTGTTGTGGTTTGATGTACGTGTGTGAAGATGTAGCACAAAGTTGGTGGTCCGTGGTAGATGGTCACTCATACCTGCCTTATCTCAGTTGTTCGGTTATAGTGGTTGTTGTAGTATGTTATATTGGTTGTATTTGTTGTTGTATTATGTTGTATTCGTTGTGTTATGTTGTATTTGTTGTATTAAGATGAAGTCGTGTGTGAGGTGTTGACCGCCCGCTTCTGTGGTCTGTCCTGCCATGTCCCCCCCATGTTCACCCTCCCCCTGGGAGGGGGGTCTCTGGCGAACCAAATGACTGGCTGTGCTACTGGCTGGCTGGCTAGGTGGCTGGCTGTGCTAGCTGGCTAGGTTGCTGGCTGTGCTGGCTGGCTAGGTGACTGGCTGTGCTGGCTGGCTAGGTGGCTGGCTGTGCTGGCTGGCTAGGTGGCTGCCTGTGCTGGCTGGCTAGGTGGCTGCCTGTGCTGCCTGGCTAGGTGGCTGCCTGTGCTGGCTGGCTAGGTGGCTGCCTGTGCTGGCTGGCTAGGCGGCTGCCTGTGCTGGCTGTCTGGCTGGCTGGCTGGCAGACTCAGTGACTGACAGAGTGTCTGGCAGACTCAGTGTCTGGCTGGCTGACTGGCAGACTCAGTGTCTGGCTGGCTGACTGGCAGACTCAGTGTCTGGCTGGCTGGCAAACTGAGTGGCTGGCTGGCAGACTGAGTGGCTGGCTGGCAGACTGGGTGGCTGGCTGGTAGACTGAGTGGCTGGCTGGTAGACTGAGTGGCTGGCTGGCAGACTGAGTGGCTGGCTGGTAGACTGAGTGGCTGGCTGGTAGACTGAGTGGCTGGCTGGTAGACTGAGTGTCTGGCTGGTAGACAGAGTGGCTGGCTGGTAGACTGAGT